>NW_025533754.1:102500-125000 GCF_020615455.1 Coregonus clupeaformis | reverse complement strand
ACACAGAATGTAGGCCTGTGTGTTCCCGCCCTGGCGCTGTCTAACCCTCTATTCAGCAGAATGAAAGACCTCTCACGGACCCCTCCACCCACCCACACACAACCCCACCCCCAGTACTCGGTCCAGGGCGTTCCCCAGTCCTCTCCTCTCCGCCTGGAGAAGTGGGTATACTCTAATGTTGCCAAACATTTCCTAAACGGCCCAGCGAATGGGAAGGCGCCCTATGTGAAAATTTCCAGGAGAAACAGTGAAATACAGTGCCTTGCAAAAGTATTCATCCCCCTTGGCGTTTTTTCCTATTTTGTTGCATTACAACCTGTAATTTAAATAGATTTTTATTTGGATTTCATGTAATGGACATACACAAAATAGTCCAAATTGGTGAAGTGAAATGAAAAAAATAACTTGTTTAAAAAAATAGTACAAAATAAATAACGGAAAAGTGGTGCGTGCATATATATTCACCCCCGTTGCTATGAAGCTACTAAATACAGTGCTCAAAAAAATAAAGGGAACACTAAAATAACACATCCTAGATCTGAATGAATGAAATAATCTTATTAAATACTTTTTTCTTTACATAGTTGAATGTGCTGACAACAAAATCACACAAAAATGATCAATGGAAATTAAATGTATCAACCCATGGAGGTCTGGATTTGGAGTCACCCTCAAAATTAAAGTGGAAAACCACACTACAGGCTGATCCAATTTTGATGTAATGTCCTTAAAACAAGTCAAAATGAGGCTCAGTAGTGTGTGTGGCCTCCACGTGCCTGTATGACCTCCCTACAACGCCTGGGCATGCTCCTGATGAGGTGGCGGATGGTCTCCTGAGGGATCTCCTCCCAGACCTGGACTAAAGCATCTGCCAACTCCTGGACAGTCTGTGGTGCAACGTGGCGTTGGTGGATGGAGCGAGACATGATGTCCCAGATGTGCTCAATTGGATTCAGGTCTGGGGAACGGGCGGTCCATAGCATCAATGCCTTCCTCTTGCAGGAACTGCTGACACACTCCAGCATTGTCTAGCATTGTCTTGCATTAGGAGGAACCCAGGGCCAACCGCACCAGCATATGGTCTCACAAGGGGTCTGAGGATCTCATCTCGGTACCTAATGGCAGTCAGGCTACCTCTGGCGAGCACATGGAGGGCTGTGCGGCCCCCCAAAGAAATGCCACCCCACACCATGACTGACCCACCACTAAACCGGTCATCCTGGAGGATGTTGCAGGCAGCAGACCGTTCTCCATGGCGTCTCCAAACTCTGTCACGTCTGTCACATGTGCTCAGTGTGAACCTGCTTTCATCTGTGAAGAGCACAGGGCGCCAGTGGCGAATTTGCCAATCTTGGTGTTCTCTGGCAAATGCCAAACGTCCTGCACGGTGTTGGGCTGTAAGCACAACCCCCACCTGTGGACGTCGGGCCCTCATACCACCCTCATGGAGTCTGTTTCTAACCGTTTGAGCAGACACATGCACATTTGTGGCCTGCTGTAGGTCATTTTGCAGGGCTCTGGCAGTGCTCCTCCTGCTCCTCCTTGCACAAAGGCGGAGGTAGCAGTCCTGCTGCTGGGTTGTTGCCCTCCTACGGCTTCCTCCACGTCTCCTGATGTACTGGCCTGTCTCCTGGTAGCGCCTCCATGCTCTGGACACTACGCTGACAGACACAGCAAACCTTCTTGCCACAGCTCGCATTGATGTGCCATCCTGGATGAGCTTGTAGACTCCGTCTCATGCTAGAGTGAAAGCACCGCCAGCATTCAAAAGTGACCAAAACATCAGCCAGGAAGCATAGGAACTGAGAAGTGGTCTGTGGTCACCACCTGCAAAACCAGTCCTTTATTGGGGGTGTCTTGCTAATTGCCTAAAATGTCCACCTGTTGTCTATTCCATTTGCACAACAGCATGTGACATTTATTGTCAATCAGTGTTGCTTCCTAAGTGGACAGTTTGATTTCACAGAAGTGTTATTGACTTGGAGTTACATTGTGTTGTTTAAGTGTTCCCTTTATTTTTTTGAGCAGTGTAAGATCTGGTGCAACCAATTACCTTCAGAAGTCACATAATTAGTAAAATAAAGTCCACCTGTGTGCAATCTAAGTGTCACATGATCTGTCACATGATCTCAGTATATATACACCTGTTCTGAAAGGCCCTAGAGTCTGCAACACCACTAAGCAAGGGGAACCACCAAGGAAGCGGCACCATGAAGACCAAGGAGCTCTCCAAACAGGTCAGGGACAAAGTTGTGGAGAAGTACAGATCAGGGTTGGGTTATAGAAAAATATCAGAAACTTTGAACATCCCACGGCGCACCATTAAATCCATTATTAAAAAATGGAAAGATTATGGCACCACAACAAACCTGCCAAGAGAGGGCCGCCCACCAAAACTCACGGACCAGGCAAGGAGGGCATTAATCAGAGATAACAAAGAGACCAAATATAACCCTGAAGGAGCTGAAAAGCTCCACAGCGGAGATTGGAGTATCTGTCCATAGGACCACTTTAAGCCGTACACTCCACAGAGCTGGGCTTTACGGAAGAGTGGCCAGAAAAAAAGCCATTGCTTAAAGAAAAAAATAAGTAAACACGTTCGGTGTTCGCCAAAAGCCATGTGGGAGACTCCCCAAACATATGGAAGAAGGTACTCTGGTCAGATGAGATTAAAATTGAGCTTTTTGGCCATCAAGGAAAACGCTATGTCTGGCGCAAACCCAACACCTCTCATCACGCCGAGAACACCATCCCCACAGTGAAGCATGGTGGTGGCAGCATCCCTGTGGGGATGTTTTTCATCGGCAGGGACTGGGAAACTGGTCAGAATTGAAGGAATGATGGATGGCGCTAAATACAGGGAAATTCTTGAGGGAAACCTGTTTCAGTCTTCCAGAGATTTGATACTGGGACGGAGGTTCACCTTCCAGCAGGACAACGACCCTAAGCATGCTGCTAAAGCAACACTTGAGTGGTTTAAGTGGAAACCTTTAAATGTCTTGGAATGGCCTAGTCAAAGCCCAGACCTCAATCCAATTGAGAATCTGTGGTATGACTTAAAGATTGCTATACACCAGAGGAACCCACCCAACTTGAAGGAGCTGGAGCAGTTTTGCCTTGAAGAATGGGCAAATATCCCAGTGGCTAGATGTGCCAAGCTTATAGAGACATACCCCAAGAGACTTGCAGCTGTAATTGCTGCAAAAGGTGGCTCTACAAAGTATTTACTTTGGGGTGGTGAATAATTGTTGCAAAAGGTGAATAGTTATGTTTTTTGTCTTATTTCTTGTTTGTTTCACACACAAAAAATATTTTGCATCTTCAAAAGTGGCAGGCATGTTGTGTAAATTAAATAATACAAACCCCAAATAAATCAATTTGAATTCCAGGTTGTAAGGCAACAAAATAGGAAAAGGGTGAATACTTTCGCAAGTCACTGAACAACCTAAAATTATATAAATCAGATAAACTGTGCAAGGACGCTAATAGTGAGGAAACACTATCACCACCGATAAATCTACGATAATCGAAAATTTCAACAAGCATTTTGCTATGGCTGGCCATGCTTTCCACCTGGCTACCACTACCCCGGCCACCAACTCTGCACCCTCCGCTGCAACTTGCCCATGCCCCCCCCCCCCGCTTCTCCTTCACACAAATTCAGACAGCTGATGTTCTGAAAGAGCTGCAAAATCTGGACCCCTAAAAATCAGCTGGGCTAGACAATCTGGACCCTTTCTTTCTAACACTTAGCTGCTGAAATTGTAGCAACCCCTATTACTAGCCTGTTCAACCTCTCTTTCGTATCGTCTGAGATCCCCAGAGATTGGAAAGCTGCCGCGGTCATCCCCCTCTTCAAAGGGGGTGACACTCTAGATCCAAACTGTTACAGACCTATATCCATCCTGCCCTGCCTTTTTGAAAGCCTAGTTAACAAACAGATCACCGACCATTTCGAATCCCACCGTACCTTCTCCGCTGTGCAATCTGGTTTCCGAGCTGGTCATGGGTGCACCTCAGCCACACTCAAGGTCCTAAACGATATTATAACCGCGCTCGATAAAAGACAGTACTGTGCAGCCGTCTTCATCGACCTGGCCAAGGTTTTTGACTCTGTCGATCACCGCATTCTTATTGGCAGACTGAATAGCCTTGGTTTCTCAAATGACTGCGTCGCCTGGTTCACCAACTACTTCTCAGATAGAGTTCAATGTGTCAAATCGGAGGGCCTGTTGTCTGGACCTCTGGAAGTCTCTATGGGGGTGCCACAGGGTGATGTCGCTCTTGCTGCTGGTGACTCTCAGATCCACCTCTACGCAGACGACACCATTTTGTATACATCTGGCCCTTCATTGGACACTGTGTTAACAAACCTCCAAACGAGCTTAAGTGCCATACAGCAGTCCTTCCGTAGCCTCCAACTGCTCTTAAACGCTCGTAAAACTAAATGCATGCTCTTCAATCGAACGATGCTTGCACCCGCCTGCCCGACTAGAATCACTACTCTCGGCGGGTCTGATTTAGAATATGTGGACAACTACAAATACCTAGGTGTCTGGTTAGACCGTAAACTCTTCTTCCAGACTCACATTAAGGGCGGCAGGTAGCTTAGTGGGTAAGAGCGTTGTGCCAGTAACCGAAAGGTCGCTGGTTCTAATCCCCGAGCCGACTAGGTGAAAAATCTGTCGATGTGCCCTTGAGCAAGGCACTTAACCCTAATTGCTCCTGTAAGTCGCTCTGGATAAGAGCGTCTGCTAAATGACCAAAAAAATAAAAATAAAATTAAGCATCTCCAAAGTTAAATCTAGAATCTGCTTCCTTTTTCGCAACAAAGCCTCCTTCACCCATGCTGCCAAACATACCCTCGTAAAACTGACTATCCTACCGATCCTTGACTTCGGCGATGTCATTTACAAAATAGCTTCCAACACTCTACTCAGCAAATTGGATGAAGTCTATCACAGTGCCATCCGTTTTGTCACCAAAGCCCCATATACTACCCACCATTGTGACCTGTACGCTCTCGTTGGCTGGCCCTCACTACATATTCGTCGCCAAACCCACTGGCTCCAGGTCATCTATAAATCACTGCTAGGCAAATCCCCGCCTTATCTTAGCTCATTGGTCACCATAGTAACACCCACCCGTAGTATGCGCTCCAGCAGGTATATCTCACTGGTCATCCCCAAAGCCAACACCTCCTTTGGCCACCATTCCTTCCAGTTCTCTGCTGCCAATGACTAGAACGAACTGCAAAAATCTCTGAAGCTGGAGACTCTTATCTCCCTCACTAACTTTAAGCATCAGTTGTCAGAGCACCTTACCGATCACTGTACCTGTACACAGCCCATCTGAAATTAGCCCACCCAACTACCTCATCCCTATATTGTTATTTATTTTGCTAATTTGCACCCCAGTATCTCTATTTGCACATCATCTCTTGCACATCATTCCAGTGTTAATACTAATTGTAATTATTTTGCACTATAGCCTATTTATTGCCTTACCTCCATAACTTGCTACATTTGCACACACTGTATATGTGTAACTCTGTGTTGTTGTTGTTTTTACCACACTGCTTTGCTTTATCTTGGTGTCACGATCGTTGACGAACGAGAAGGACCAAGGCGCAGCGTGATATGCATTCATGTTTATTTATATTGAATAAACACCACGACAAAACAACAAATGAAACGAAACTTGAAGTCCGAGGTAGACAAACATCATACCTCAACACGGAACATACACACCCTGACTCAACATATACGAGTCCCTTGAGTCAGGGCGTGACAGTACCCCCCCCCCCCCCAAAGGTGCGGACTCCGACCGCGCCACATAAACATAACAGGGTAGGGGCCGGGTGGGCATTCCGCCTCGGAGGCGGATCCGGCTCAGGGCATGACCACCACTTACTCTCCACCTCCCTGTTGCGCCCCTGGTCTGGTCTGGACCTCGGCGCGCTGCTTCCCCTCTCCTTCCTCCCACGAAGTACCAAGCCCTGTCTGGACCCTGGTGTGGGAGACCCCGAACCTGGAGAGGGGCTGACGTCTGGGTCTGGACTGGAACCGCTGACTGGAGCTGGACCCGACGACGGTGGATCGAACTGCTCTGGCTCCGGAGTGGAGCCGCTGACCGGAGCTGGATCAGGCACCGGTGGAGCGGACTGCTCTGGCTCCGGAGTGGAGCCGCTGACCGGAGCTGGACTGGACCCCGGTGGAGCGGATTGCTCTGGCTCCGGAGTGGAGCAGCTGACCGGAGCTGAACTGGGCACCGGTGGAGCGGACTGCTCTGGCTCCGGAGTGGATCTGCTGACCGGAGCTGGACTGGACCCCGGTGGAGCGGATTGCTCTGGCTCCGGAGTGGAGCAGCTAACCGGAGCTGGATCACTGGCTTGGTGCGGGGAGCAGGAACAGGCCGGGCCGGGCTGGCGACGCGCACCACTGGCTTGGTGCGAGGGGCAGGAACAGGCCGGGCCGGGCCGGGCTGGCGACGCGCACCACTGGCTTGGTGCGAGGGGCAGGAACGGGTCGGGCCGTACTGGGAACACGCACCACTGGCTTCGTGCGGGGAGCAGGAATGGGCCGGACCGGACTGGCGACACGCACCACTTGATTGGTGCGAGGAGCGGGACTGGGTTCCTTCATTAACCCCTGCTCCTTCTGCTGCCTAACCAGCTCCTCTCGCCGTGTCTCTACACCTTCCTTCTGCTCCCTCTGAACCAATGGCCCCCCCTAATCTGGTGGCCTCCTCTGCTGGAACCGCCCTGTCGCGGCCTCCTGCTGCCTCGTCGTCCACACCGTGTGCCCCCCCAAAAATTTTTTTGGGGGGCTTGTCTCTCCACCGTGATCAGGGCCTCCCTCTTTCTTGCCAGCTCCTCTCTCATCTCCTGCCAAGTCCATCCTCTCTGCTCCTCCTGGGCACACTGCTTGGTCCAGGTCTGGTGGGATCTTCTGTCACGATCGTTGACGAACGAGAAGGACCAAGGCGCAGTGTGATATGCATTCATGTTTATTTATATTGAATAAACACCACGACAAAACAACAAATGAAACTAAACGTGAAGTCCGAGGTAGACAAACATCATACCTCAACACGGAACATACACACCCTGACTCAACAAATACGAGTCCCTTGAGTCAGGGCGTGACACTTGGCCAGGTCGCAGTTGTAAATGAGAACTTGTTCTCAACTGGCTTACCTGGTTAAATAAAGGTGAAATAAAACTTATTTTTTGAAATTTGACTTAAGCGGAAGGTGAGCGGTAATTTCTCAAATGTGTGTGTGTGTGTGTGTGTGGGGGGGGCATATGTGATACAAGTCAGTATTCGACGTCCATCCATGTCTGAGGACGTCGGGAGACGACGTGGAAACCGCCCACAAGAGACAACAATGAGCGCTGTTACCTTCAAGTAGATCATACTTTTTCATGTGGTGACTAGCTAGCTGACATTAGCCGACCAGGGTAGTTAAATATAATAATATAATATAATATGCCATTTAGCAGACGCTTTTATCCAAAGCGACTTACAGTCATGCGTGCATACATTTTTTTGTGTATGGGTGGTCCCGGGGATCGAACCCACTACCCTGGCATTACAAGCGCCGTGCTCTACCAGCTGAGCTACAGAGGACCACATAGTCCTAACATAGTCCTAACATAGTTAGGCACCTTGGTTGGCTAGTTGGCTACATTAGCTGACATTGCAACACAGATAGGTTTAGTTATAAAAAATGTTGGTTGCACCTTATCTCACCATGGTGTAGTCGGACAGGCTGTGATATGCTAACGAATGTGCCTAACGTTAGCGATTAGCGCTAACTAGCTAACGTTGAATATCCCTGCCCTCATGGACTAGTTAGCATGTCATCACCCATGGGTTCTCTGACTACACCAAAGATAAGTTAACATAACTAGGAGGCTAAACGTTAGCTAAATATTCCTGCCCTGGTTGGCTAACATTAGCTAGCATGTCACCACATGGAAAAGTGACTACACGAACGGTGAGCTAACGTCAACTAGCTGGCTAGCTAGCTAGCTTACAAAGGACTTGTAGGCTCAATGTTTTCCCATACAAAACAGGAACGGTTTTGTTCCACGAGTGCATCTGTTGTACATTACTAATCAAATGACCTGTGAAGTCAGTTATACGTGTCAGTAGGGATGGAAATTAAGCTAGCTCAAGGCTAGTACTTTTCAGTCTGGGCTAGTAGAAAATGTACCAAACTAGCCTGACACAGCAAAATTCGCACGCCACAGATTTAGGACCTGAATGTAGAAATCGTGGTCTGCTGGCCATTGCCCAACATCCCATTGGTCCTCCTCAGTGACCTCACGTCTTTTAACTTTTCTCTTGAGAATTAGAATCAGAACTACAGTCGTACAGCTCATCGCAATACTTCACCTCTTCAGGCAAATAGTACCCGAGTGTCACGATCGTCTAAGGAAGCGGACCAAGGCGCAGCGTGTTGAGCGAACATGTTGACTTTATTAAATTAAAGCAACCACGAAACAACAAAACAAATGACGATACGTGAAGTCCTCTGTGACACTGACAGAACATGGAACAAAAACCCACACCCCCAAGGTGAAAACACACAGTTTAAATATGGCTCCCAATCAGAGATAACGAGCCGACAGCTGACACTCGTTACCACTGATTGGGAGTCACACGAACAACCAAGACAACACACCCAAAGACAACCAACCAAAACACAACAAAACGAACACACCCTGGCTCAACATACAAAGTCCCGGAGCCAGAGCGTGACAGTACCCCCCCCTAAAGGCGCGGACTGCGACCGCGCCTCAAAAACCCCAAACAGGGGAGGGCTGGGTGGGTGTTGCTCCTCGGAGGCGGCTCCGGCTCCGGGCTTGACCACCACCCTTCCTCAATCCCCCCGTAGCGCCCCGGTCCGATCCGACCCAGCTGGTAGGATCTGGACTGACGACGCGTACCCCTGGCTTGGCGCGTGAGGCAGAAACGGACCGGACCTGGCTGACGATACGCACCCTAGGCTTGATGCGTGGAGCCGGAACGGGCCTCACCAGGCTGACGACTCGCATCCCTGGCTTGGTGCGAGTAGCAGGAATGGGCTGGATCAGGCTGACGGCTCGCACCCTTGGCTTGGTGCGAATAGCAGGGACGAGCTGAACCAGGCTGACGACTCGCACCCCTGGCTTGGTGCGAGTAGCAGGAACGGGCTGGACCAGGCCGACGACGCACCCCGTAGGCTTCGTGCGTGGAGCAGGGACAGGCCGGGCTGGGCTGGCGACGCACCCCGTAGGCTTGGTGCGTGGAGCAGGAACAGGCCGGGCAGGGCTGTCGACGCACACCGTAGACTTGGTGCGTAGAGCAGGAACAGGCCGGGCAGGGCTGTCGACGCACACCGTAGACTTGATGCGTAGAGCAGGAACAGGCCGGGCAGGGCTGTCGACGCACACCGTAGACTTGGTGCGTAGAGCAGGAACAGGCCGGGCAGGGCTGTCGACGTACACCGTAGACTTGGTGCGTAGAGCAGGAACAGGCCGGGCAGGGCTGTCGACGCACACCGTAGACTTGATGCGTAGAGCAGGAACAGGCCGGGCAGGGCTGTCGACGCACACCGTAGACTTGGTGCGTAGAGCAGGAACAGGCCGGGCAGGGCTGTCGACGCACACCGTAGACTTGATGCGTAGAGCAGGAACAGGCCGGGCAGGGCTGTCGACGCACACCGTAGACTTGGTGCGTAGAGCAGGAACAGGCCGGGCAGGGCTGTCGACGCACACCGTAGACTTGATGCGTAGAGCAGGAACAGGCCGGGCAGGGCTGTCGACGCACACCGTAGACTTGGTGCGTAGAGCAGGAACAGGCCGGGCAGGGCTGTCGACGCACACCGTAGACTTGATGCGAGAAGCAGGAACAGGCCGGGCTGGGCTGGCGACGTACACCGTAGGCTTAGTACGTGGAGCAGGAACCGGCCGGGCTGGACTGGCGACGCACACCGTGGGCTTGGTGCGTGGAGTAGGAACAGGCCGGTCCGTACTGGGAACACCCACCACTGGCCTTAACCGGGGATCAGGAACGGGCCGGACCGGACTGGTAACACACCTCAGTCTCTCACGCCGTGCCACAACAACTTCCCTCCCTCTACTCGCCAATGGCTCCCGTAATCCGGTAGCCTTCTCTCCACGTCTCCCTGTGGCAGCCTCCTGCTGCCCAGCCGCCCAAGCCATGTGCCCCCCCCAAAAAACTTTTTGGGGTTGCCTCTCGTCCTTCCGACGATGGCCCTGCTGACGCCGTTGCTCCTCTCTCCGTCGCCTCTCCACTGCCTCACTCCATGGCCGGCGATCCATCCCGGCCAGGATTTCTTCCCAAGTCCAGGACCCTTTATCGTCCAAAATCACCTCCCATGTCCATACCCTTGGCTCCTGGACACGCTGCTTGGTCCTGGTACGGTGGGTTTTTCTGTCACGATCGTCTAAGGAAGCGGACCAAGGCGCAGCGTGTTGAGCGAACATGTTGACTTTATTAAATTAAAGCAACCACGAAACAACAAAACAAATGACGATACGTGAAGTCCTCTGTGACACTGACAGAACATGGAACAAAAACCCACACCCCCAAGGTGAAAACACACAGTTTAAATATGGCTCCCAATCAGAGATAACGAGCCGACAGCTGACACTCGTTACCACTGATTGGGAGTCACACGAACAACCAAGACAACACACCCAAAGACAACCAACCAAAACACAACAAAACGAACACACCCTGGCTCAACATACAAAGTCCCGGAGCCAGAGCGTGACACCGAGACTGTCCTGATCCTTGAGTTGAGCGTTCCAGATAATTCCTCCATCCTCCATCCCAGCAGAAATGTCCCATCCACATAGTAGGATTTTAGAGGTGCAGATCCCAGTCTACTTTACCGTTACAGTGGTCAAGTCTTTGTGTTACGGTATTTAAATATAGATGTTACCATTTTAGTAATCAACCTAGCTAACTAGTAAAATTAAAAACATTTTGTCTTTCAGACGGTCGGACCGGAAACTTGGGTCTGCAGCTTCCATTGGGAAAAACAAAAGAAAAGGAAGCTCCACACAACAAAGGGGGTGAGAAATCATTTGAACATCACATATAGAAATTTCCACTATTCACATGATGAAATGCAATGTGAATTGTGTTTTACTACTGAATGAAAACTGTGAAGAGATGCACTCAGACCAGCCTTTGTGATTGAACTTTGCGATTGAACTTTGTGATTGAACTCCAGTACAGGCAGGAATGACTGGGGCCTTCAGAAAGTAAGACACAGGGAATAATAAATCATTTGAACATCACAAATATAAATTCCCAATGTGCCTGTGATAAAGTTAACTACATTACTTTAGTTGGCTGCTTTGAGCAAAACTTGTATGTAATATAACCTATTCTGGGAGCACTAGTGTGTGTATGAACTGTGTGGAATATTTTTGGACCATTGGCTTCCCTGAAAACAGGTACTGACAGGAGGAGCAATATGAGTCTGCCAGAGGATGTCACACCGGATGGAGATGGTGTGGAATTGTGATGTGGAATTGACCTTGGACACGGTGCCAGTAAGGATGGTCTTCACGGAGGCTGTAAGACCCTCCCTCCTTAATATTGTATTTTATTTAGGCATCATGCATAAAACAAAAGATAAAACAGTACATCATAAAACATTATTACACCGCTACATATACAGTACCAGTGAAAAGTTTTAGAACATCACTCACCAGGCAGCCAACTGTCCCCATTTCATTGGTTTGAACAGCAACGCGTCACTAGTTTGTATCTAGACTCCACCACCCCTTTTTAAGCATCTTTCTGCTTTCGTGACTTAAGCCTGGCTTCTGAGGCTATGTATGTAGAGCTGTGAGCTGTGTGTCCAGTCAAAAGGTTTGGACACACCTACTCATTCCAGGGGTTCTCTTTATTTTTACTATTTTCTACATTGTAGAATAATAGTGAAGACATCAAAACTATGAAATAACACATATGGAATCATGTAGTAACCAAAAAAGTGTTAAACAAATCAAAATATATTTTATATTTGAGATTCTTCAAAGTAGCCACCCCTTTGCCTTGATGACAGCTTTGCACACACTTGGCATTCTCTCAACCAGCTTCATGAGGTAGTCACCTGGAATGTATTTCAATTAATTCTTAAAAGTTAATTTGTGTAATTTCTTTCCTTATTAATGCGTTTGAGCCAATCAGTTGTGTTGTGACAAGGTATGGGTGGTATACAGAAGATAGCCCTATTTGGTAAAAGACCAAGTCCATATTATGGCAAGAACAGCTCAAATAAGCAAACAGAAACTACATTACTTTAAGACATGAAGGTCAGTCAATACGTAACATTTCAAGAACTTTGAAAGTTTCTTTAAGTGCAGTCGCAAAAACCATCAAGCGCTATGATGAAACTGATTCTCATGAGGACCGCCACAGGAATGGAAGACCCAGAGTTACCTCTGCTGCAGAGGATAAGTTCATTAGAGCTACCAGCCTCAGAAATTGCAGCCCAAATAAATTCTTCACAGAGTTCAAGTAACAGACACATCTCAACATCAACTGTTCAGAGAAGACAGTAAATCAGGCCTTCATGGTTGAATTGCTGCAAAGAAACCACTACTAAAGGACACCAATAATAAGAAGAGACCTGCTTGGGCCAAGAAACATGAGCAATGGACATTAGACCGGTGGAAAATGTGTTTGGTTTGTTTAACACTTTTTTGGTTACTACATGATTCCATATGTGTAATTTCATAGTGTTGATGTCTTCTACAATGTAGAAAATAGTAAAAATAAAGAAAAACCCTTGAATGAGTAGGTGTGTCCAAACTTTTGACTTGTAGTGTATATTTGTTCTATTCATTGGGATCACAATAATCAATGTGGCAACTTTGGTTTTATCTAAACCCTCTTTCTGTCAGACATGTTGGATACAGCGCTGGGCCATTGACCAGCAGTGGCTACTCTCCCCAGGACATGTTGGATACAGCGCTGGGCCATTGACCAGCAGTGGCTACTCTCCCCAGGACATGTTGGATACAGCGCTGGGCCATTGACCAGCAGTGGCTACTCTCCCCAGGACATGTTGGATACAGCGTTGGGCCATTGACCAGCAGTGGCTACTCTCCCCAGGACATGTTGGATACAGCGCTGGGCCATTGACCAGCAGTGGCTACTCTCCCCAGGACATGTTGGATACAGCGCTGGGCCATTGACCAGCAGTGGCTACTCTCCCCAGGACATGTTGGATACAGCGCTGGGCCATTGACCAGCAGTGGCTACTCTCCCCAGGACATGTTGGATACAGCGCTGGGCCATTGACCAGCAGTGGCTACTCTCCCCAGGACATGTTGGATACAGCACTGGGCCATTGACCAGCAGTGGCTACTCTCCCCAGGACATGTTGGATACAGCGCTGGGCCATTGACCAGCAGTGGCTACTCTCCCCAGGACATGTTGGATACAGCGCTGGGCCATTGACCAGCAGTGGCTACTCTCCCCAGGACATGTTGGATACAGCGCTGGGCCATTGACCAGCAGTGGCTACTCTCTCCCAGGACATGTTGGATACAGCGCTGGGCCATTGACCAGCAGTGGCTACTCTCCCCAGGACATGTTGGATACAGCGCTGGGCCATTGACCAGCAGTGGCTACTCTCCCCAGGACATGTTGGATACAGCGCTGGGCCATTGACCAGCAGTGGCTACTCTCCCCAGGACATGTTGGATACAGCGCTGGGCCATTGACCAGCAGTGGCTACTCTCCCCAGGACATGTTGGATACAGCGCTGGGCCATTGACCAGCAGTGGCTACTCTCCCCAGGACATGTTGGATACAGCGCTGGGCCATTGACCAGCAGTGGCTACTCTCCCCAGGACATGTTGGATACAGCGCTGGGCCATTGACCAGCAGTGGCTACTCTCCCCAGGACATGTTGGATACAGCACTGGGCCATTGACCAGCAGTGGCTACTCTCCCCAGGACATGTTGGATACAGCACTGGGCCATTGACATTTTACATTTTTGTCATTTTAGCAGACGCTCTTATCCAGAGCGACTTACAGTTAGTGAATATTTTTTTTATTTTTATACTGGCCCCCCGTGGGAATCGAACCCACAACCCTGGCGTTGCAAACGCCATTCTCTATCAACTGAGCTACATCCCTGCCGGCCATTCCCTCCCCTACCCTGGACGACGCTGGGCCAATTGTGCGCCGCCCATGAGTCTCCCGGTCGCGGCCGGCTGCGACAGAGTCTGGATTCGAACCAGGATCTCTAGTGGCACAGTTAGCACTGCGATGCAGTGCCTTAGACCACTGCGCCACTCAGGACCCAGGACACCGAGGCTCCAACCCAGGACCTCTGCCTTGCTAGCACACGTGACCGCCCTCCAAAAGCGTCTTACCAGTCGGCGCCACCCGAAAAGCTAGCTATTCGCTGGCGCAAGTGGGGACAATTTACGCTGAGGAGTAAGTTTCACACACCCAACACGTGTGTGTTGAAAGTTGAACCTCCCCTATTTCAATTTCCTAATTTACATGTATTTAATTTGATAGCGATTTGATTAGTGTAAGCAATATGTACACATTGGATCCAACTGGAGTTTCATGTTTGATTAATTCAATGTAATGTTTATAAATGTAGTGTGTTTATTCCAGGTGTGTCACCACAGATAAGGCTGAAGGTATGAAGGAAGCTCTCAGGGCAGACATCCCACTAATACTGAAGATATGAAGGAAGCTCTCAGGGCAGACATCCCACTAATACTGAAGGTATGAAGGAAGCTCTCAGGGCAGACATCCCACTAATACTGAAGATATGAAGGAAGCTCTCAGGGCAGACATCCCACTAATACTGAAGATATGAAGGAAGCTCTCAGGGCAGACATCCCACTAATACTGAAGGTATGAAGGAAGCTCTCAGGGCAGACATCCCACTAATACTGAAGGTATGAAGGAAGCTCTCAGGGCAGACATCCCGCTAATACTGAAGGTATGAAGGAAGCTCTCAGGGCAGACATCCCACTAATACTGAAGGTATGAAGGAAGCTCTCTTGGCAGACATCCCGCTAATACTGAAGATATGAAGGAATCTCGTGTGTGGAACCAGACCTACAGTTGCTGACCTCATCCTATTCACCTCTTCTCTCTTCTCTTCTTACTTGGTAAACAGCTCCACTGCCACGTGAGAGTGCATGTGTGTGTTTGTTAAGTGTAACGTAACTTAAATGTAGAGAGAGAGAGAGAGAGAGAGAGAGAGAGAGAGAGAGAGAGAGAGAGAGAGAGAGAGAGAGAGAGAGGATGTGTGTTAAATGTAAATGAGGGTCACATCTCCTTCATGTGTTCAGAAAAGTGACAGAGGGAGTTTAAGACACACACAATCACACAAACACACACACACAATCACACAAACACACACACACAAACTCCAGTAGATATCAGATCACACAGTCAGGGAGGAAGTCGATACATCTAAACACCTTTATATTTTTTGCATAATGTAGGTGTGTGTGTGTGTGGGGGGGGTCATGGTGTGTGTGTGTGGGGGGGGCGTGGTGTGTGGGGGGGTCATGGTGTGTGTGGGGGGGCGTGGTGTGTGTGGGTGGGGGCGTGGTGTGTGTGGGGGGGTCATGGTGTGTGTGGGGGGCGTGGTGTGTGTGGGTGGGGGGCGTGGTGTGTGTGGGGGGGTGGGGGGGTGGGGCGTGGTGTGTGTGGGGGGGTCATGGTGTGTGTGTGTGGGGGGGGCGTGGTGTGTGTGTGGGGGGGGCGTGGTGTGTGTGAGCTCAGCAGTGCAGAGAGATAAGGAAATGTGGGATAGCAAAAACTGAACAGATGGTTAGTGAGTGAGTGTGCGCTTGTTTGTACGTGTGTGTGTGTGTGAGTGTGTGTGTGTGTGTGTAAGAGGGTAAATGTGTCTGAGAGAAACCCCACCTCTTTAAGGAATACCTGGGATAGGATAAAGTCATCCTTCTACCCACCCTTACCCCCTCAAAAAAAAAAAGGTGAATAAGCGGAATGCACCAATTTGTAAGTTGCTCTGGATAAGAGCGTCTGCTAAATGACGTAAATGTAAATGTAAGTAGCAGGAGGTGAAAAAACAAGCTCTATATAAATGATTATGGTTTAAAGAAGTCTTCTTCACAGGATAACCACTGTCCCTTATAACAGGATAACCACTGTCCCTTATAACAGGATAACCACTGTCCCTTATAACAGGATAACCACTGTCCCTTATAACAGGATAACCACTGTCCCTTATAACAGGATTACCACTGTCCCTTATAACAGGATAACCACTGTCCCTTATAACAGGATAACCACTGTCCCTTATAACAGGATAACCACTGTCCCTTACAACAGGATAACCACTGTCCCTTATAACAGGATAACCACTGTCCCTTATAACAGGATAACCACTGTCCCTTATAACAGGATAACCACTGTCCCTTATAACAGGATAACCACTGTCCCTTATAACAGGATAACCACTGTCCCTTATAACAGGATAACCACTGTCCCTTATAACAGGATAACCACTGTCCCTTATAACAGGATAACCACTGTCCCTTATAACAGGATAACCACTGTCCCTTATAACAGGATAACCACTGTCCCTTATAACAGGATAACCACTGTCCCTTATAACAGGATAACCACTGTCCCTTATAACAGGATAACCACTGTCCCTTACAACAGGATAAACACTGTCCCTTATAACAGGATAACCACTGTCCCTTATAACAGGATAACCACTGTCCCTTATAACAGGATAAACACTGTCCCTTATAACAGGATAACCACTGTCCCTTATAACAGGATAACCACTGTCCCTTATAACAGGATAAACACTGTCCCTTATAACAGGATAAACACTGTCCCTTACAACAGGATAACCACTGTCCCTTATAACAGGATAACCACTGTCCCTTATAACAGGATAACCACTGTCCCTTATAACAGGATAAACACTGTCCCTTACAACAGGATAACCACTGTCCCTTATAACAGGATAACCACTGTCCCTTATAACAGGATAACCACTGTCCCTTATAACAGGATAACCACTGTCCCTTATAACAGGATAACCACTGTCCCTTATATCAGGATAACCACTGTCCCTTATAACAGGATAACCACTGTCCCTTATAACAGGATAACCACTGTCCCTTATAACAGGATAACCACTGTCCCTTATAACAGGATAACCACTGTCCCTTATAACAGGATAACCACTGTCCCTTATAACAGGATAACCACTGTCCCTTACAACAGGATAACCACTGTCCCTTACAACAGGATAACCACTGTCCCTTATAACAGGATAACCACTGTCCCTTACAACAGGATAACCACTGTCCCTTATAACAGGATAAACACTGTCCCTTATAACAGGATAAACACTGTCCCTTACAACAGGATAACCACTGTCCCTTATAACAGGATAACCACTGTCCCTTATAACAGGATAACCACTGTCCCTTATAACAGGATAACCACTGTCCCTTATAACAGGATAACCACTGTCCCTTATAACAGGATAACCACTGTCCCTTATAACAGGATAAACACTGTCCCTTATAACAGGATAAACACTGTCCCTTATAACAGGATAAACACTGTCCCTTACAACAGGATAACCACTGTCCCTTATAACAGGATAACCACTGTCCCTTATAACAGTATAACCACTGTCCCTTATAACAGGATAACCACTGATCCCTTACAACAGGATAACCACTGTCCCTTACAACAGGATAACCACTGATCCCTTACAACAGGATAACCACTGTCCCTTACAACAGGATAACCACTGTCCCTTATAACAGGATAAACACTGTCCCTTATAACAGGATAACCACTGTCCCTTATAACAGGATAAACACTGTCCCTTACAACAGGATAACCACTGTCCCTTATAACAGGATAACCACTGTCCCTTACAACAGGATAACCACTGTCCCTTATAACAGGATAACCACTGTCCCTTATAACAGGATAACCACTGTCCCTTATAACAGGATAACCACTGTCCCTTATAACAGGATAACCACTGTCCCTTATAACAGGGTAAGGAGCTACATAGACTTGTGAGAAACACACTCAACAAGTGAAAACACTGTAGCTTATAACAGGGTAAGTAACTCCAGGGTAGTAACTCCAGGGTAAGTAACTCCAGGGTAAGTAACTCCAGGGTAAGTAACTCCAGGATAAGGAACTCCAGGGTAAGTAACTCCAGGGTAAGTAACTCCAGGATAAGGAACTCCAGGGTAAGTAACTCCAGGGTAAGGAACTCCAGGGTAAGTAACTCCAGGGTAAGTAACTCCAGGGTAAGTAACTCCAGGGTAAGTAACTCCAGGGTAAGGAACTCCAGGATAAGGAACTCCAGGGTAAGTAACTCCAGGGTAAGGAACTCCATGTGCGTAAGAGTGTATTTACTTACATGCTTGTAAATGCCAGATTGTAAAAAATCAGTCAAACAAATGGAAGACTTTGGGTGTATAATGAGAAGACATGTAGATTTGACAAAAAGACCAATTACACTGAAAAAAGACAATGAAAAATGTGTTATTAGATAGTTTATTATGATTAATGTTAATGGACAGCGTATTCATGTTACTAGATATCGTATTCATGTTAATAGACAGTTTATTCATGTTACTAGATATCGTATTCATGTTAATAGACAGTTTATTCATGTTACTAGATATCGTATTCATGTTAATAGACAGTGTATTCATGTTAATAGACAGTGTATTCATGTTAATAGACAGTTTATTCATGTTAATAGACAGTGTATTCATGTTAATAGACAGTTTATTCATGTTAATAGACATCTCTAATACCATAGACTCAACCCACAACACCTGCATTGTGAGACAGTGTGGCGTCCTATTCTCTATACAGTGCCATAGGACTCTATGTGAGGAATAGGGGGACATTTGGGACAACTGTCTTCTGTTTGTGTCATTGGTCTCTGAATCCTCAGACGTTGAAAAGGTGAATCTTGGAGTTTTTAGTTTCACTTTCCTCACAGCAACTTTGACCCTGTGACCCTAACAGGAGAGGTCGAAGGTCAAACGATGATGATGTCACTTTAAACCAACCATGTTTCTTCGGAGAAAGGTGTGAACTACACAACCAGTACACAATCCAGCAGGTTATCACACACACACACAGAAAAAACACACACACACACACAGAGAAAACACACACACACACACAGAGAAAACACACACACACACACAGAGAAAACACACACACACACACAGAGAAAACACACACACACACACAGAGAAAACACACACACACACACAGAGAAAACACACACACACACACAGAGAAAACACACACACACACACACACAGAGAAAACACACATACACACACACACACAGAGAAAACACACACACACACACAGAGAAAACACACACACACACACAGAGAAAACACACACAGATACACAGAGAAAACACACACACACACACAGAGAAAACACACACACACACACAGAGAAAACACACACACACACACAGAGAAAACACACACACACACACAGAGAAAACACACACACACACAGAGAAAACACACACACACACACACACACAGAAAAAACACACACACACAGAAAAAACACACACACACAGAGAAAAACACACACACACACACAGAGAAAACACACACACACACACAGAGAAAACACACATACACACACACACACAGAGAAAACACACACACACACAGAGAAAACACACACACACACACAGAAAACACACACACACACACACACAGAGAAAACACACACACACACACACAGAGAAAACACACACACACACACAGAGAAAACACACACACACACAGAGAAAACACACACACACACACACACAGAGAAAACACACACACACAGAAAAAACACACACACACAGAGAAAACACACACACACACACAGAGAAAACACACACACACACAGAGAAAACACACATACACACACACACACAGAGAAAACACACACACACACAGAGAAAACACACACACACACACAGAAAACACACACACACACACACACAGAGAAAACACACACACACACAGAGAAAACACACACACACACACAGAGAAAACACACACACACACACAGAGAAAACACACACACACACACAGAGAAAACACACACACACACACACAGAAAAAACACACACACACACACACAGAAAACACACACACACACACAGAGAAAACACACACACACACACAGAGAAAACACACACACACACACAGAGAAAACACACACACACAGAGAAAACACACACACACACACAGAGAAAACACACACACACACACAGAGAAAACACACACACACACACAGAGAAAACACACACACACACAAGAGAAAACACACACACACACACACACACAGAGAAAACACACACACACACACAGAGAAAACACACACACACACACACAGAGAAAACACACACACACAGAGAGAAAACACACACACACACACACAGAGAAAACACACACACACACAGAAAAAACACACACACACACAGAGAAAACACACACACACACACAGAGAAAACACACACACACACACAGAGAAAACACACACACACACACACAGAGAAAACACACACACACACAGAGAAAACACACACACACACACAGAGAAAACACACACACACACACAGAGAAAACACACAGACACACACAGAGAAAACACACACACACACACACAGAAAAAACACACACACACACACAGAGAAAACACACACACACACACAGAGAAAACACACACACACACACAGAGAAAACACACACACACACACAGAGAAAACACACACACACAGAGAAAACACACACACACACACAGAGAAAACACACACACACACACAGAGAAAACACACACACACACAGAGAGAAAACACACACACACACACAGAGAAAACACACACACACACACAGAGAAAACACACACACACACAGAAAACACACACACACACAGAGAAAACACACACACACACACAGAGAAAACACACACACACACAGAGAAAACACACACACACACACAGAGAAAACACACACACACACAGAGAGAAAACACACACACACACACAGAAAACACACACACACACACAGAGAAAACACACACACACACACACAGAGAAAACACACACACACACACAGAGAAAACACACACACACACACAGAGAAAACACACACACACACAGAGAAAACACACACACACACACAGAGAAAACACACACACACACACAGAGAAAACACACACACACACACAGAGAAAACACACACATATACAGTCGTCACCACACACACTCGCGTCAAGACACGAGAACACACACAACATTCTGAATAAAACACACTCAGACATAAACAGACATTTCTCTATAATCTCAGACATAAACAGACATTTCTCTATAATCTCAGGCATAAACAGACATTTCTCTATAATCTCAGACATAAACAGACATTTCTCTATAATCTCAGGCATAAACAGACATTTCTCTATAATCTCAGACATAAACAGACATTTCTCTATAATCTCAGACATAAACAGACATTTCTCTATAATCTCAGACATAAACAGACATTTCTCTATAATCTCAGGCATAAACAGACATTTCTCTATAATCTCAGACATAAACAGACATTTCTCTATAATCTCAGGCATAAACAGACATTTCTCTATAATCTCAGACATAAACAGACATTTCTCTATAATCTCAGACATAAACAGACATTTCTCTATAATCTCAGGCATAAACAGACATTTCTCTATAATCTCAGGCATAAACAGACATTTCTCTATAATCTCAGGCATTAACAGACATTTCTCTATAATCTCAGGCATAAACAGACATTTCTCTATACCCTCGCACACTCTTTCCCCAAGCAGAGCCACACACAATCCTCCGTTTACACGTTCTGTACAAATACAAACAATTCTCAGTACACACGCACTGCTCCGATGCACCGAACATACACACACGTGATGCTCCTTGATGTATCCGTCCGGTCTGGGCAGTGATTTAGATTGAGGGCAGACAGCCGAAACAGAAAGCAGAGACTTGTGCAGAGAGCATCACACGTCTCCAGACAGATACGTCACTTTAACGTTGCCTGCGTCACTCTGTCTGCTACTACTAAATTAAAAACACTACACCTGTTTATTAATCACACGGCTACAGTAAAACATTACACCGTGCAGGAGGATTAACAGTCGGACTGCCGTCCAGTGCTGTCTGTGCTACTAATAATAAATTTAAACTGACATCTGCAGTTATCACATGACATTATATCAAACTCTCCTCTAATATCAAACTCCAATACAGTGTCCTGCTGTCTCTGCAGTGTGAGGAGACCAAGCAGCACCAGAAGCATGTATGTCTGAACAACAGGGTGTTCAGAAGACATGTCAGCAAACAGAGGGGCCCGTGGGAGGAAACTTGATGGAGGGGAAAGTACCTTGAT
>NW_025533754.1:95000-100000 GCF_020615455.1 Coregonus clupeaformis | reverse complement strand
TAACCCTAACCCTAACCCACCCATCCTGACCTAACCCTAACCCTAACCCTAACCCTGTCCCACCCATCCAGACCTAACCCTAACCCTAACCCTAACCCACCCATCCAGACCTAACCTTAACCGTAACCCTAACCGTAACCCTAACCCTAACTCTAACCCTAACCCTAACCCTAACCCTAACCCTGGCCACAACATCTCTTGATCACTGTTGTCCTCAGTTGTACCTGACATATCACCTCCTCTGCTCAGAACTAACTGTGCATAGCTTCTGTCACTCCAGGTGATATCATTCAGATCTTTACACCAAAAAGCTGCTGTTACAACGTATTAGGGTGAGGGGAATCCCCTATACTCTCTGCTGCAGACACACACCTGTCTTCACTGGAAACCACCTTGGAGGGAGTGCCAGGCAGATAAAGATGAATTGATCCTTTATGAAACCACCTTGGAGGGAGTGCCAGGCAGATAAAGGTGCATTGATCCTTTATGAACAATAATCAGTTTGGTTGCTGCCCAAATGGCACTCCATCCCCTATATAGTGCACTACTATTACTCATAGGGCTCTGGTCAAAAGTAGTGCACTATGTAGGGAATGGAGTGCCATTTGGACACAGCTATAATTGTAAATGTTTTGAGGAAACCCCCCAATAGCAGGACAGAATGACAGAGCTTCAGACAGCCCCTGGTGATATGGTGTTGTCCTGGTAACGGGAGCTTCAGACAGCCCCTGGTGATATGGTGTTGTCCTGGTAACGGGAGCTTCAGACAGCCCCTGGTGATATGGTGTTGTCCTGGTAACGGGAGCTTCAGACAGCCCCTGGTGATATGGTGTTGTCCTGGTAACGGGAGCTTCAGACAGCCCCTGGTGATATGGTGTTGTCCTGGTAACGGGAGCTTCAGACAGCCCCTGGTGATATGGTGTTGTCCTGGTAACGGGAGCTTCAGACAGCCCCCTGGTGATATGGTGTTGTCCTGGTAACGGGAGCTTCAGACAGCCCCTGGTGATATGGTGTTGTCCTGGTAACGGGAGCTTCAGACAGCCCCTGGTGATATGGTGTTGTCCTGGTAACGGGAGCTTCAGACAGCCCCTGGTGATATGGTGTTGTCTTAGTAATGGGGCGTGAAGGTATTCGTCCTGGCTCTCATGATGGGATGGCCAGTTGAGTCCTAAAGGACAGATGTATAGCCTGCTGGACAGATAAAACACACCAGCCAGGTCGCTCAAGGTTCACTTCGAAATTGGACGTCTGTCCATGTCCTGAGGACATTGGGAAAGGTCTTCAAAACCGGCCACTAGGGGCAACAGAGAGCGCTATTACCATCAACTAGAATTGAGTTTTTCTAGGGCGTTGTTGACAGGGGTGGCGGATAGGCGTAATCGCATGACTCCGAATCCGAAGGTTGCGTGTTCAATCCCAGTGGTGTTTTTTTGTTTTAACCCCCAAACCTTAATCCTTAACTTAACCAGTCCGAATTAATGCCTAAATGGAATGCTTTAACCCTACCAAAAATCTAAACGTCAAAATTTGACATTTGGAGAAACGTGGATAAACATCTTAATCTGAGATCTTGAACACACACACGCTAATGCGCGCGCTCACGCTAGCATTCACACACATTCTAGCACGCACACACACACACACACACAATGTAGGAACCCCAGAGGAAGTGAGACCAGGGGACACAGTGTTCGGAAGAGGGGGACACAGTGTTCAGAGGAGGTGGACACAGTGTTCAGAGGAGGGGACACAGTGTTCAGAGGAGGGGGACACAGTGTTCAGAGGAGGTGGACACAGTGTTCAGAGGAGGGGGACACAGTGTTCAGAGGAGGGGACACAGTGTTCAGAGGAGGGGACATAGTGTTCAGAGGAGGGGGACACAGTGTTCAGAGGAGGGGACATAGTGTTCAGAGGAGGGGGACACAGTGTTCAGAGGAGGGGACATAGTGTTCAGAGGAGGGGGACACAGTGTTCAGAGGAGGGGACATAGTGTTCAGAGGAGGGGACATAGTGTTCAGAGGAGGGGACACAGTGTTCAGAGGAGGGGACACAGTGTTCAGACCAGGGGACATAGTGTTCAGAGGAGGGGGACATAGTGTTCAGAGGAGGGGGACATAGTGTTCAGAGGAGGGGGACATAGCGTTCAGAGGAGGGGGACATAGTGTTCAGAGGAGGGGGACATAGTGTTCAGAGGAGGGGGACATAGTGTTCAGAGGAGGGGGACATAGTGTTCAGAGGAGGGGGACACAGTGTTCAGAGGAGGGGGACACAGTGTTCAGAGGAGGGGACATAGTGTTCAGAGGAGGGGACATAGTGTTCAGAGGAGGGGACATAGTGTTCAGAGGAGGGGGACACAGTGTTCAGACCAGGGGACATAGTGTTCAGAGGAGGGGACACAGTGTTCAGAGGAGGGGACACAGTGTTCAGACCAGGGGACATAGTGTTCAGAGGAGGGGGACATAGTGTTCAGAGGAGGGGGACATAGTGTTCAGAGGAGGGGGACACAGTGTTCAGAGGAGGGGGACACAGTGTTCAGAGGAGGGGGACACAGTGTTCAGAGGAGGGGGACATAGTGTTCAGAGGAGGGGACATAGTGTTCAGAGGAGGGGACATAGTGTTCAGAGGAGGGGACATAGTGTTCAGAGGAGGGGACATAGTGTTCAGAGGAGGGGGACATAGTGTTCAGAGGAGGGGACATAGTGTTCAGAGGAGGGGGACACAGTGTTCAGAGGAGGGGACATAGTGTTCAGAGGAGGTGGACACAGTGTTCAGAGGAGGGGACATAGTGTTCAGAGGAGGGGGACACAGTGTTCAGACCAGGGGAAACAGTGTTCAGAGGAGGGGGACATAGTGTTCAGAGGAGGGGACACAGTGTTCAGAGGAGGGGACACAGTGTTCAGAGGAGGGGACACAGTGTTCAGAGGAGGGGACACAGTGTTCGGAAGAGGGGACACAGAGTTCAGAGGAGGGGACATAGTGTTCGGAGGAGGGGGACACAGTGTTCAGAGGAGGGGACATAGTGTTCAGAGGAGGGGACACAGTGTTCAGAGGAGGTGGACACAGTGTTCAGAGGAGGGGACATAGTGTTCAGAGGAGGGGACATAGTGTTCAGAGGAGGGGGACACAGTGTTCGGAGGAGGGGGACACAGTGTTCAGAGGAGGGGGACACAGTGTTCAGAGGAGGGGGACACAGTGTTGAGAGGAGGGGGACACAGTGTTCAGAGGAGGGGACACAGTGTTCAGAGGAGGTGGACACAGTGTTCAGAGGAGGGGGACACAGTGTTCAGAGGAGGGGGGACACAGTGTTCAGAGGAGGGGGACACAGTGTTCAGAGAGGAGGGGGGACACAGTGTTCGGAGGAGGGGACATAGTGTTCAGAGGAGGGGACACAGTGTTCAGAGGAGGGGGACACAGTGTTCAGAGGAGGGGGACACAGTGTTCAGAGGAGGGGACACAGTGTTCAGAGGAGGGGGACACAGTGTTCAGAGGGAGGTGGACACAGTGTTCGGGAGGAGGGACACAGTGTTCAGAGGAGGGGACACAGTGTTCGGAGGAGGGGACACAGTGTTCAGAGGAGGGGACACAGTGTTCGGAGGAGGGGACACAGTGTTCGGAGGAGGGGGACACAGTGTTCAGAGGAGGGGACACAGTGTTCAGAGGAGGGGACATAGTGTTCAGAGGAGGGGGACACAGTGTTCAGAGGAGGGGGACACAGTGTTCAGAGGAGGTGGACACAGTGTTCAGAGGAGGGGGACATAGTGTTCAGAGGAGGGGGACATAGTGTTCAGAGGAGGGGGACACAGTGTTCAGAGGAGGGGGACATAGTGTTCAGAGGAGGGGGACACAGTGTTCAGAGGAGGGGACACAGTGTTCAGAGGAGGGGGACATAGTGTTCAGAGGAGGGGGACACAGTGTTCAGAGGAGGGGGACACAGTGTTCAGAGGAGGGGACATAGTGTTCAGAGGAGGGGGACATAGTGTTCAGAGGAGGGGGACATAGTGTTCAGAGGAGGGGGGACACAGTGTTCAGACCAGGGGGACATAGTGTTCAGAGGAGGGGACACAGTGTTCAGAGGAGGGGACACAGTGTTCAGACCAGGGGACATAGTGTTCAGAGGAGGGGGACATAGTGTTCAGAGGAGGGGGACATAGTGTTCAGAGGAGGGGGACACAGTGTTCAGAGGAGGGGGACACAGTGTTCAGAGGAGGGGGACACAGTGTTCAGAGGAGGGGGACATAGTGTTCAGAGGAGGGGACATAGTGTTCAGAGGAGGGGACATAGTGTTCAGAGGAGGGGACATAGTGTTCAGAGGAGGGGACATAGTGTTCAGAGGAGGGGGACATAGTGTTCAGAGGAGGGGACATAGTGTTCAGAGGAGGGGGACACAGTGTTCAGAGGAGGGGACATAGTGTTCAGAGGAGGTGGACACAGTGTTCAGAGGAGGGGACATAGTGTTCAGAGGAGGGGGACACAGTGTTCAGACCAGGGGAAACAGTGTTCAGAGGAGGGGGACATAGTGTTCAGAGGAGGGGACACAGTGTTCAGAGGAGGGGACACAGTGTTCAGAGGAGGGGACACAGTGTTCAGAGGAGGGGACACAGTGTTCGGAAGAGGGGACACAGAGTTCAGAGGAGGGGACATAGTGTTCGGAAGAGGGGACACAGAGTTCAGAGGAGGGGACATAGTGTTCGGAGGAGGGGGACACAGTGTTCAGAGGAGGGGACATAGTGTTCAGAGGAGGGGGACACAGTGTTCAGAGGAGGGACACAGTGTTCAGAGGAGGGGGACACAGTGTTCAGAGGAGGGGGACACAGTGTTCAGAGGAGGGGGACACAGTGTTCGGAGGAGGGGACATAGTGTTCAGAGGAGGGGACACAGTGTTCAGAGGAGGGGACATAGTGTTCAGAGGAGGGGGGACACAGTGTTCAGAGGAGGGGGACATAGTGTTCAGAGGAGGGGACACAGTGTTCAGAGGAGGTGGACACAGTGTTCAGAGGAGG
>NW_025533754.1:52500-85000 GCF_020615455.1 Coregonus clupeaformis | reverse complement strand
AGGCCAGGTCATTTGATGCAGCACTCCATCACTCTCCTTGGTCAAATAGCCCTTACACAGCCTGGAGGTGTGTTTTGGGTCATTATTCTGTTAAAAAACAAATGATAGTCCCACTAAGCCTAAAACAGATGGGATGGCGTATCGCTGCAGAATGCTGTGGTATCCATGCTGGTTAAGTGTGCCTTGAATTCTAAATATATCACTGACAGTGTCACCAGCAAAGCACCCCCACACCATCACACCTCCTCCTCCATGCTTCACGGTGGAAACCACACATGCGGAGATCATCCGTTCACCTACTCTGCATCTCACAAAGACACAGAGGTTGGAACCAAAAATCTCACATTTTGACTCATCAGAGCAAAGGACAGATTTCAACCGGTCTAATGTCCATTGCTCGTGTATTCAACCCCCTTGGCATTTTTCCTATTTTGTTGCCTTACAACCTGGAATTAAAATGGATTTTTAGGGGGTTTGTATCATTTGATTATTATTTTTGTGGAGCCACCTTTTGCAGCAATTACAGCTGCAAGTCTCTTGGGGTATATCTCTATAAGCTTGGCACATCTAGCCACTGGGAGTAAAGCCAGTGTGTCTATGTATGCGGATGACTCAACACTATACACGTCAGACAGTGACTGAAATGACTGCAACACTTAACAAAGAGCTGCAGTTAGTTTCAGAATGGGTCGCAAGGAATAAGTTAGTCCTAAATATTTCAGAAACTAAAAGCATTGTATTTGGGTCAAATCCTTCACTAAACCCTAAACCTCAACTACATCTTGTAATGAATAATGTGGAAATTGAGCAAGTTGAGGTGACTAAACTGCTTGGAGTAACCCTGGATTGTAAACTGTCATGGTCAAAACATATTGATACAACAGTTGCTAAGATGGGGAGAAGTCTGTCCATAATAAAGCGCTGCTCTGCCTTCTTAACAGCACTATCAACAAGGCAGGTCCTACAGGCCCTAGTTTTGTTGCACCTGGACTACTGTTCAGTCGTGTGGTCAGGTGCCACAAAGAGGGACTTAGGAAAATTGCAATTGGTTCAGAACAGGGCAGCACGGCTGGACCTTGGATGTACACAGAGAGCTAACATTATTAATATGCATGTCAATCTCTCCTGGCTCAAAGTAGAGGAGAGATTGACTTCATCACTACTTGTATTTGTGAGAGGTATTGACATGTTGAATGAACAGAGCTGTCTGTTTGAACTACTGGCACACCCATGCATACCCCTCAAGACATGCCACCAGAGGTCTCTTCACATTCCCCAAGTCCAGAACAGACTATGGGAGGCGCACAGTACTACATAGAGCCATGACTACATGGAACTCTGTTCCACATCAAGTAACTGATGATTAGATTAAAAAAAAACAGATATAAATACACCTTATGGAACAGCGAGGACTGTGAAGCAACACAAACATAGACACATGCATACAAACACACGATAACATACCCACTATACACACATGTACACATGGATTTTGTGTTATAGATATGTGGTAGTAGAGTAGAGGCCTGAGGGCACACACTTAATATGTTGTGAAATCTGTTATGAATGTATTGTAATGTTGTAATGTAAAATGTATAACTGCCTTAATTCTACTTGACCCCAGGAAGAGTAGCTGCTGCCTTGGCAGGAGCTAATGGGGATCCATAATAAATACAAATAGAAATACAAATGTGGAGCTATATACAGGGAGCACCAGTACCAGATCAATGTGGAGCTATATACAGGGAGCACCAGTACCAGATCAATGTGGAGCTATATACAGGGAGTACCAGTACCAGATCAATGTGGAGCTATATACAGGGAGTACCAGTACCAGATCAATGTGGAGCTATATACAGGGAGCACCAGTACCAGATCAATGTGGAGCTATATACAGGGAGTACCAGTACCAGATCAATGTGGAGCTATATACAGGGAGTACCAGTACCAGATCAATGTGGAGCTATATACAGGGAGAACCAGTACCAGATCAATGTGCAGAGGTATGAGGTATGAGGTATTTGAGGTAGATAGACTATATACAGTGGGGAGAACAAGTATTTGATACACTGCCGATTTTGCAGGTTTTCCTACTTACAAAGCATGTAGAGGTCTGTAATTTTTATCATAGGTACACTTCAACTGTGAGAGGCGGAATCTAAAACAAAAATCCAGAAAATCACATTGTATGATTTTTAAGTAATTAATTTGCATTTTATTGCATGACATAAGTATTTGATCACCTACCAACCAGTAAGAATTCCGGCTCTCACAGACCTGTTAGTTTTTCTTTAAGAAGCCCTCCTGTTCTCCACTCATTACCTGTATTAACTGCACCTGTTTGAACTCGTTACCTGTATAAAAGACACCTGTCCACACACTCAATCAAACAGACTCCAACCTCTCCACAATGGCCAAGACCAGAGAGCTGTGTAAGGACATCAGGGATAAAATGGTAGACCTGCACAAGGCTGGGATGGGCTACAGGACAATAGGCAAGCAGGTTGGTGAGAAGGCAACAACTGTTGGCGCAATTATTAGAAAATGGAAGAAGTTCAAGATGACGGTCAATCACCCTCGGTCTGGGGCTCCATGCAAGATCTCACCTCGTGGGGCATCAATGATCATGAGGAAGGTGAGGGATCAGCCCAGAACTACACGGCAGGACCTGGTCAATGACCTGAAGAGAGCTGGGACCAGAGTCTCAAAGAAAACCATTAGTAACACACCACGCCGTCATGGATTAAAATCCTGCAGCGCACGCAAGGTCCCCCTGCTCAAGCCAGCGCATGTCCAGGCCCGTCTGAAGTTTGCCAATGACCATCTGGATGATCCAGAGGAGGAATGGGAGAAGGTCATGTGGTCTGATGAGACAAAAATAGAGCTTTTTGGTCTAAACTCCACTCGCCGTGTTTGGAGGAAGAAGAAGGATGAGTACAACCCCAAGAACACCATCCCAACCGTGAAGCATGGAGGTGGAAACATAATTCTTTGGGGATGCTTTTCTGCAAAGGGGACAGGACGACTGCACCGTATTGAGGGGAGGATGGATGGGGCCATGTATCGCGAGATCTTGGCCAACAACCTCCTTCCCTCAGTAAGAGCATTGAAGATGGGTCGTGGCTGGGTCTTCCAGCATGACAACGACCGAAACACACAGCCAGGGCAACTAACGAGTGGCTCCGTAAGAAGCATCTCAAGGTCCTGGAGTGGCCTAGCCAGTCTCCAGACCTGAACCCAATAGAAAATCTTTGGAGGGGAGCTGAAAAGTCCGTATTGCCCAGCGACAGCCCCGAAACCCTGAAGGATCTCGAGAAGGTCTGTATGGAGGAGTGGGCCAAAATCCCTGCTGCAGTGTGTGCAAACCTGGTCAAGAACTACAGGAAACGTATGATCTCTGTAATTGCAAACAAAGGTTTCTGTACCAAATATTAAGTTCAGCTTTTCTGATGTATCAAATACTTATGTCATGCAATAAAATGCAAATTAATTACTTAAAAATCATACAATGTGATTTTCTGGATTTTTGTTTTAGATTCCGTCTCTCACAGTTGAAGTGTACCTATGATAAAAATTACAGACCTCTACATGCTTTGTAAGTAGGAAAACCTGCAAAATCGGCAGTGTATCAAATACTTGTTCTCCCCACTGTATATATATATAAAAGTATGTGGACACCCCTTCAGATTAGTGGATTTGGCTATTTCAGCCACACCCGTTGCTGACAGGTGTATAAAATCGAGCACACCGCCATGCAATCTCCATAGACAAACATTGACAATAGAACGGACGTGCTGAAGAGCTCAGTGACTTTTAACGTAGCACCGTCATAGGATGCCACCTTTCCAACAAGAATTCGTCAAATTTCTGCCCTGCTAGAGCTGCCCCGGTCAACTGTAAGTGCTGTTATTGTGAAGTGGAAACGTCTAGGAGCAACAACGGCTCAGCCGCTAAGTGGAAGGCCACACAAGCTCACAGAACGGGACTGCCAAGTGCTGAAGCATCTGTCCTCGGTTGCAACACTCACTACCGAGTTCCAACCTGCCTCTGGAAGCAACGTCAGCACAAGAACTGTTCGTCGGGAGCTTCATGAAATGGGTTTCCATGGCCGGGCAGCCGCACACAAGCCTAAGATCACCATGCGCAATGCCAAGCGTCAGCTGGAGTGGTGTAAAGCTTGCCGCCATTGGACTCTGGAGCAGTGGAAACACATTCTCTGGAGGGATGAATCACGCTTCACCATCTGGCAGTCTGACGGACAAATCTGGGTTTGGCGGATGCCAGGTGAATGCTACCTGCCCGAATGCATAGTGCCAACTGTAAAGTTTGGTGGAGGAGGAATAATGGTATGGGGCTGTTTTTCATGGTTCAGGCTTGGCCCCTTAGTAACAGTTAAGGGAAATCTTAACGCTACAGCATACAATGACATTCTAGATGATTAAGTGATTTGTGTGGAAGTACTTGACTGGCCTGCACAGAGCCCTGACCTCAACCCCATTGAAACACCTTTGGGATGAATTGGAACGCCGACTGCGAGCCAAGTCTAATCGCCCAACATCAGTGCTCGACCTCACTAATGCTCTTGTGGCTGAATGGAAGCAAGTCCCCGCAGCAATGTTCCAACATCTAGTGGAAAGCCTTCCCAGAAGAGTGGAGGCTGTTATAGCAGCAAAGGGGGAACCAACTCCATATTAATGCCCATGATTTTGGAATGAGATGTTCGACGAGCAGGTGTCCACATACTTCTGGTCACGTAGTGTATGTACATGAAGGCAGGGTAAAGTGACTGAGTGTGTGTGTGTGTGTGTGTGTGTTTGAGTGTGTGTGTGTGTGTGAGTGAGTGAGTGAGTGAGTGAGTGAGTGAGTGAGTGTGTGCAAGTGCGAGTGTGTGTGCATGTGTTTGTGTGTGTGTGTGTGTGTGTGTGTGTGTGATGTGTGTGTGTGTGTGTGTGTGTGTGTGTGTGTGTGTGTGAGAGAGTGTGTGTGTGTGTGAGTGTGTGTGTGTGTGTGTGTGTGTGTGTGTGTGTGTGTGTGTGTGTGTGTGTGTGTGTGTGTGTGTGTGTGAGAGTGTGTGTGTGTGTGTGTGTGTGAGAGTGTGTGTGTGTGAGTGTGTGTGTGTGTATTCGTAGCAGTCTGTGCCTTATGATCAAATCAAATCAAATCAAATCAAATTTTATTGGTCACATGCGCCGAATACAACAGGTGCAGACATTACAGTGAAATGCTTACTTACAGCCCTTAACCAACAGTGCATTTATTTTAAACAAAAAAAGTAAGAATAAAACAACAACAAAAAAGTGTTGAGAAAAAAAGAGCAGAAGTAAAATAAAGTGACAGTAGGGAGGCTATATATACAGGGGGGTACCGTTGCATAGTCAATGTGCGGGGGCACCGGCTAGTTGAGGTAGTTGAGGTAATATGTACATGTGGGTAGAGTTAAAAGATGATGAGGTACCACACGATACTCTACTTTTCCCTGTACGCATCATGAGGTTGCTACAACCCTATGCCTATGAATGAAAGTTTAAATCGTAGGTGCAGTCACTCTCCTTTCACCTTTTCCCTTTGCTTGTGGACTTCAGTGCACAACACATCAGCTGTGACCAGGCGAAAATACCTTTCCAAACCAAACCATGTCATAACCGCTACACATCGTTGTCACCATATTAGCTAAAGTAATGTCAAAGTCAACATAGCTACTAGAACTAACGCGTTAGTAAACCTGCTACAATCATGCAGTACAGTGTACAGACAGTAAGCAGTTTAGCAGTTACACCGGTGGGCCCCGGTGGCAATAAATTAGTAAAATCAATGAAATTGTTGCATGTTGCGTTTTATATTTTTGTTCAGTATAGCTTCTGATGGCCAAGCCAATGGCTGATTTAGCTAGCTAAGGCCTCACAACCGCAGACCACGTGTAACCACGCCAACCTTCACCTGCGGGATCATCGCAGACCACGTGTAACCACGGCAACCTTCACCGGGATCATCTGAGGCGGTGCTGAGGAGAAATAAAGCCCTTTTGGAAAAATTAATTCTGATTGGCTGGGCTCCCCAGTGGGTGGGCTTGGCTCCCCAGTGGGTGGGCCTATGCCCTCCCAGGCCCACCCATGGCTGCCTCCTTGCCCAGTCATGTGAAATCCATAGATTAGGGCCTAATTTATTTATTTCAATTGACTGATTTCCTTGTATAAACTGTAACTCAGTCAAATCTTTGAAATTGTTGCATGTTTCATTTATATTTTTGTTCAGTATAGATTCATTCTCTGATCATTTGATTGGATGGACAACATGTCAGTTCATGCTGTAAGAGCTGTGATAGGTTGGAGGAAGTTGTCATAATTACTGTGTAAGTCTATTGAAGGGGGTGAGAACCATGATCCTCCTAGGTTTTGTAGTGAAGTCAATGTAGCCAGAGAAGGACGGAAGCTAGCTGTCCTCCGGCTACACCATGGTGCTACCCTACAGAGTGCTGTTGAGGCTACTGTAGACCTTCATTGCAAAACCATGTGTTTTAATCCATTATTTGATGACATGTGAATATATTCTGTATAGTTTTATCTAAAAAGGAAAGAATCTAAAAAACGTTTTAAATGTTTTAATATTTTTATTTTGGTCCTCCCCTTCCTCCTCTGAGGTATTCACACCCCTGTGTCAATACATGTTAGAATCACCTTTGGCAGTGATTAGAGCTGTGAGTCTTTCTGGGTAAGTCTCTAAGAGCTTTGCACACCTGGATTGTTCAATATTTGCCCATCATTCTTTTCAAAATTCTTCAAGATCTGTCAAATTGGTTGTTGATCATTGCTAGATAGCCATTTTCAGGTCTTGTCATAGATTTTCAAGCAGATTTAAGTCAATCCTGTAAATCTTTCACTCAGGAACATTCACTGTCTTCTTGGTAAGCAACTCCAGTGTAGATTTGTGTTTTAGGTTATTGTCCTGCTGAAAGGTGAATTCATCTCCCAGTGTCTGGTGGAAAGCAGACTGAACCAGGTTTTCCTCTAGGATTATGCCTGTGCTTAGCTCCATTCTGTTTATTTTTTATCCTGAAAAACTCCCCAGTCCTTAACGATTACAAGCATACCCATAACATGATGCAGCCACCACTATGCATGAAAATATGGAGAGTGGTACTCAGTAATGTGTTGTACTGAATTTGCCCCAAACATAACACTTTGTATTCAGGACAAAGAGATGGAGTGACAGAGCTAGCTGGTCCTGGTGATATGGAGAGAGAGGGGGAGGAGAGAATGAGAGAGAGAGAGAAAGAGAGAGAGAGAGAGAGAGAGAGAGAGAGAGAGAGAGAGAGAGAGAGAGAGAGAGAGAGAGAGAGAGAGAGAGAGAGAGAGAGAGAGGGAGGGAGGGGGAGAGGGAGAGAGTGAGAGAGAGAAATAAAGAGAGTGAGAGGGGGAGGGAGGGGGGAGAGGGAGAGAGTGACTCAACAAGAAAGGGGCGCACACACACCTCACCTTCAGTCCACCTCAATGGCAGTATTTGCATAAATATTTGCAAATCAAATGTAGTGTGTGAGAGTGATTGAGTATAATAGAGATTGAACTTCCCCGGAATTGCTCCACACTGTAGATATTAATGTGGAACAGATAGGTACAGTTGTGGAACAATGTGGAACAGATAAGTACAGTTGTGGAACAATGTGGAACAGATGGGTACAGTTGTGGAACAATGTGGAACAGATAGGTACAGTTGTGGAACAATGTGGAACGGATAGGTACAGTTGTGGAACAATGTGGAACAGATAGGTACAGTTGTGGAACAATGTGGAACATATATGTACAGTTGTGGAACAATGTGGAACAGATAGGTACAGTTGTGGAACAATGTGGAACAGATAGGTACAGTTGTGTAAGTGGGGAAATAAACCCTGTTCCTGCTGAATTCCTGCATCAATGAGACTTCATTACCTAAGAACTCTGTAGTTGGCAAGCTCCTCTGAACAGTGTCCTGACGAGAGAGCACATCATTAGCTCATTGTTATGGATGTATCCACAACAGCTTTAAACAAACGCAAATGCAGCTAATTTGCTGTTATTATAGCTGAACTGTTTGACCTGACTGTGTTAGCGGTAGATGGCTAGCTAGCAAGCAAGCGATAAGACAAGAGAGACAGGAGAGATAGGAGAGACAGATCAGACAGGAGAGACAGGTCAGACAGGACAGACAGGAGAGACAGGACAGACAGGAGAGACAGGATGACAGGTCAGACAGGACAGACAGGTCAGACAGAAGTGGAAGTGGTTATATAGAGACACTACAGATAATCCCTCAGTGGTGATATAGAGACACTATATATAATCCCTCAATGGTGATATAGAGACACTACAGATAATCCCTCAGTGGTGATATAGAGACACTACATATAATCCCTCAATGGTTATATAGAGACACTACAGATAATCCCTCAGTGGTGATATAGAAACACTACATATAGTCCCTCAGTGGTGATATAGAGACACTACAGATAATCCCTCAGTGGTGATATAGAGACACTATATATAATCCCTCAATGGTGATATAGAGACACTACAGATAATCCCTCAGTGGTGATATAGAGACACTACATATAATCCCTCAATGGTTATATAGAGACACTACAGATAATCCCTCAGTGGTGATATAGAAACACTACAGATAATCCCTCAGTGGTGATATAGAGACACTACATATAATCCCTCAATGGTTATATAGAGACACTACAGATAATCCCTCAGTGGTGATATAGAGACGCTACAGATAATCCCTCAGTGGTGATATAGAGACACTATATATAATCCCTCAGTGGTTATATAGAGACACTACAGATAATCCCTCAGTGGTGAAAAAGAGACACTACAGATAATCCCTCAGTGGTGATATACAGTGGGGGAAAAAAGTATTTAGTCAGCCACCAATTGTGCAAGTTCTCCCACTTAAAACGATGAGAGAGGCCTATAATTTTCATCATAGGTACACGTCAACTATGACAGACAAATTTAGGAAAAAAAATCCAGAAAATCACATTGTAGGATTTTTAATGAATTTATTTGCAAATTATGGTGGAAAATAAGTATTTGGTCACCTACAAACAAGCAAGATTTCTGGCTCTCACAGACCTGTAACTTCTTATTTAAGAGGCTCCTCTGTCCTCCACTCGTTACCTGTATTAATGGCACCTGTTTGAACTTGTTATCAGTATAAAATACACCTGTCCACAACCTCAAACAGTCACACTCCAAACTCCACTATGGCCAAGACCAAAGAGCTGTCAAAGGACACCAGAAACTAAATTGTAGACCTGCACCAGGCTGGGAAGACTGAATCTACAATAGGTAAGCAGCTTGGTTTGAAGAAATCAACTGTGGGAGCAATTATTAGGAAATGGAAGACATACAAGACCACTGATAATCTCCCTCGATCTGGGGCTCCACGCAAGATCTCACCCCGTGGGTCAAAATGATCACAAGAACGGTGAGCAAAAATCCCAGAACCACACGGGGGGACCTAGTGAATTACCTGCAGAGAGCTGGGACCAAAGTAACAAAGCCTACCATCAGTAACACACTACGCCGCCAGGGACTCAAATCCTGCAGTGCCAGACGTGTCCCCCTGCTTAAGCCAGTACATGTCCAGGCCAGTCTGAAGTTTGCTCGAGTGCATTTGGATGATCCAGAAGAGGATTGGGAGAATGTCATATGGTCAGATGAAACCAAAATAGAACTTTTTGGTAAAAACTCAACTCGTCGTGTTTGGAGGACAAAGAATGCTGAGTTGCATCCAAAGAACACCATACCTACTGTGAAGCATGGGGGTGGAAACATCATGCTTTGGGGCTGTTTTTCTGCAAAGGGACCAGGACGACTGATCCGTGTAAAGGAAAGAATGAATGGGGCCATGTATCGTGAGATTTTGAGTGAAAACCTCCTTCCATCAGCAAGGGCATTGAAGATGAAACGTGGCTGGGTCTTTCAGCATGACAATGATCCCAAACACACCGCCCGGGCAACGAAGGAGTGGCTTCGTAAGAAGCATTTCAAGGTCCTGGAGTGGCCTAGCCAGTCTCCAGATCTCAACCCCATAGAAAATCTTTGGAGGGAGTTGAAAGTCCGTGTTGCCCAGCGACAGCACCAAAACATCACTGCTCTAGAGGAGATCTGCATGGAGGAATGGGCCAAAATACCAGCAACAGTGTGTGAAAACCTTGTGAAGACTTACAGAAAACGTTTGACCTGTGTCATTGCCAACAAAGGGTGTATAACAAAGTATTGAGAAACTTTTGTTATTGACCAAATGCTTATTTTCCACCATAATTTGCAAATAAATTCATTAAAAATCCTACAATGTGATTTTATGGATTTTTTTTTCTCATTTTGTCTGTCATAGTTGATGTGTACCTATGATGAAAATTACAGGCCTCTCTCATCTTTTTAAGTGGGAGAACTTGCACAATTGGTGGCTGACTAAATACTTTTTTCCCCCACTGTAGAGACACTACATATAATCCCTCAGTGTTTATATAGAGACACTATATATAATCCCCGTGGTGATATAGAGACACTACAGATAATCACTACATATAGAGACACTACAGATAATCCCTCAGTGGTGATATAGAGACACTACATAAAATCCCTCAGTGGTGATATAGAGACACTACATATAATCCCTCAGTGGTGATATAGAGACACTACATATAATCCCTCAGTGCTGATATAGAGACACTATATATAATCCCTCAGTGTTGATATAGAGACACTACATATAATCCCTCAGTGGTGATATAGAGACACTACAGATAATCCCTCAGTGGTGAAAAAGAGACACTACAGATAATCCCTCAGTGGTGATATAGAGACACTACATATAATCCCTCAGTGGTGATATAGAGGCACTACAGATAATCCCTCAGTGGTGAAAAAGAGACACTACAGATAATCCCTCAGTGCTGATATAGAGACACTATATATAATCCCTCAGTGGTGATATAGAGACACTACAGATAATCCCTCAGTGGTGAAAAAGAGACACTACAGATAATCCCTCAGTGGTGATATAGAGACACTACATATAATCCCTCAGTGGTGATATAGAGACACTACATATAATCCCTCAGTGTTTATATAGAGACACTATATATAATCCCCGTGGTGATATAGAGACACTACAGATAATCACTACATATAGAGACACTACAGATAATCCCTCAGTGGTGATATAGAGACACTACATAAAATCCCTCAGTGGTGATATAGAGACACTACATATAATCCCTCAGTGGTGATATAGAGACACTACATATAATCCCTCAGTGCTGATATAGAGACACTATATATAATCCCTCAGTGGTGATATAGAGACACTACATATAATCCCTCAGTGGTGATATAGAGACACTACAGATAATCCCTCAGTGGTGAAAAAGAGACACTACAGATAATCCCTCAGTGGTGATATAGAGACACTACATATAATCCCTCAGTGGTGATATAGAGGCACTACAGATAATCCCCCAGTGGTGAAAAAGAGACACTACAGATAATCCCTCAGTGCTGATATAGAGACACTATATATAATCCCTCAGTGGTGATATAGAGACACTACAGATAATCCCTCAGTGGTGAAAAAGAGACACTACAGATAATCCCTCAGTGGTGATATAGAGACACTACATATAATCCCTCAGTGTTTATATAGAGACACTACATATAATCCCCGTGGTGATATAGAGACACTACAGAAAATCACTACATATAGAGACACTACAGATAATCCCTCAATGGTGATATAGAGAGACTACATATAATCCTCAGTGCTGATATAGAGACACTATATATAATCCCTCAGTGGTGATAGAGAGACACTACATATAATCCCTCAGTGGTGATATAGAGACACTACAGATAATCACTACATATAGAGGCACTATATATAATCTCTCAGTGGTGATATAGAGACACTACATATAATCCCTCAGTGGTGATATAGAGACACTACAGATATTCACTACATATAGAGAGACTACAGATAATCCCTCAGTGGTGATATAGAGACACTACATATAATCGCTCAATGGTGATATAGAGACACTACAGATAATCCCTCAGTGGTGATATAGAGACACTACAGATAATCCCTCAGTGGTTAAATAGAGACACTACATATAATCACTACATATAGAGGCACTATATATAATCCCTCAGTGGTTATATAGAGACACTCCATATAATCCCTCAGTGGTTATATAGAGACACTACATAAAATCACTACATATAGAGGCACTACAGATAATCCCAGTGGTGATATAGAGACACTACAGATAATCCCTCAGTGGTGATATAGAGACACTACAGATAATCCCTGAGTGGTGATATAGAGACACTACAGATAATCCCTCAGTGTTGATATAGAGACACTATAGATAATCACTACATATAGAGACACTACATATAATCCCTGTGGTGATATAGAGACACTACAGAAAATCCCTCAGTGGTGATATAGAGACACTACAGATAATCCCTCAGTGGTTATATAGAGACACTACAGATAATCACTACATATAGAGACACTACAGATAATCCCTGTGGTGATATAGAGACACAACAGATAATCCCTCAGTGGTGATATAGAGACACTACAGATAATCCCTCAGTGGTGATATAGAGACACTACAGATAATCCCTCAGTGGTGATATAGAGACACTACATATAATCCCTCAGTGGTGATATAGAGACACTACAGATAATCCCTCAGTGGTGATATAGAGACACTACAGATAATCACTACATATAGAGACACTACAGATAATCTGTCAGTGGTTATGTAGAGACACTACAGATAATCACTACATATAGAGACACTACAGATAATCCCTCAGTGGTGATATAGAGACACTACAGATAATCCCTCAGTGGTGATTTAGAGACACTACATATAATCCCTCAGTGGTGATTAAGAGACACTACAGATAATCCCTCAGTGGTGATATAGAGACACTACAGATAATCCCTCAGTGGTCATATAGAGACACTGCAGATAATCACTTAGTGGTGATATAGAGACACTACAGATAATCCCTCAGTGGTGATATAGAGACACTACAGATAATCCCTCAGTGGCGATATAGAGACACTACAGATAATCACTACATATAGAGACACTACAGATAATCCCTCAGTGGTTATGTAGAGACACTACAGATAATCACCACATATAGAGACACTACAGATAATCCCTCAGTGGTGATATAGAGACGCTACAGATAATCCCTCAGTGGTGATATAGAGACACTACAGATAATCCCTCAGTGGTGAAAAAGAGACACTACAGATAATCCCTCAGTGTTTATATAGAGACACTACATATAATCCCCGTGGTGATATAGAGACACTACAGAAAATCACTACATATAGAGACACTACAGATAATCCCTCAATGGTGATATAGAGAGACTACATATAATCCCTCAGTGCTGATATAGAGACACTATATATAATCCCTCAGTGGTGATAGAGAGACACTACATATAATCCCTCAGTGGTGATATAGAGACACTACAGATAATCACTACATATAGAGGCACTATATATAATCTCTCAGTGGTGATATAGAGACACTACATATAATCCCTCAGTGGTGATATAGAGACACTACAGATATTCACTACATATAGAGACACTACAGATAATCCCTCAGTGGTGATATAGAGACACTACATATAATCGCTCAATGGTGATATAGAGACACTACAGATAATCCCTCAGTGGTGATATAGAGACACTACAGATAATCCCTCAGTGGTTAAATAGAGACACTACATATAATCACTACATATAGAGGCACTATATATAATCCCTCAGTGGTTATATAGAGACACTCCATATAATCCCTCAGTGGTTATATAGAGACACTACATAAAATCACTACATATAGAGGCACTACAGATAATCCCCCAGTGGTGATATAGAGACACTACAGATAATCCCTCAGTGGTGATATAGCGACACTACAGATAATCCCTGAGTGGTGATATAGAGACACTACAGATAATCCCTCAGTGTTGATATAGAGACACTATAGATAATCACTACATATAGAGACACTACATATAATCCCTGTGGTGATATAGAGACACTACAGAAAATCCCTCAGTGGTGATATAGAGACACTACAGATAATCCCTCAGTGGTTATATAGAGACACTACAGATAATCACTACATATAGAGACACTACAGATAATCCCTCAGTGGTGATATAGAGACACAACAGATAATCCCTCAGTGGTGATATAGAGACACTACAGATAATCCCTCAGTGGAATATAGAGACACTACAGATAATCCCTCAGTGGTGATATAGAGACACTACATATAATCCCTCAGTGGTGATATAGAGACACTACAGATAATCCCTCAGTGGTGATATAGAGACACTACAGATAATCACTACATATAGAGACACTACAGATAATCTGTCAGTGGTTATGTAGAGACACTACAGATAATCACTACATATAGAGACACTACAGATAATCCCTCAGTGGTGATATAGAGACACTACAGATAATCCCTCAGTGGTGATTTAGAGACACTACATATAATCCCTCAGTGGTGATATAGAGACACTACAGATAATCCCTCAGTGGTGATATAGAGACACTACAGATAATCCCTCAGTGGTGATATAGAGACACTGCAGATAATCACTTAGTGGTGATATAGAGACACTACAGATAATCCCTCAGTGGTGATATAGAGACACTACAGATAATCCCTCAGTGGCGATATAGAGACACTACAGATAATCACTACATATAGAGACACTACAGATAATCCCTCAGTGGTTATTTAGAGACACTACAGATAATCACCACATATAGAGACACTACAGATAATCCCTCAGTGGTGATATAGAGACGCTACAGATAATCCCTCAGTGGTGATATAGAGACACTACAGATAATCCCTCAGTGGTGAAAAAGAGACACTACAGATAATCCCTCAGTGGTGATATAGAGACACTACATATAATCCCTCAGTGGTGATATAGAGGCACTACAGATAATCCCTCAGTGGTGAAAAAGAGACACTACAGATAATCCCTAAGTGCTGATATAGAGACACTATATATAATCCCTCAGTGGTGATATAGAGACACTACAGATAATCCCTCAGTGGTGAAAAAGAGACACTACAGATAATCCCTCAGTGGTGATATAGAGACACTACATATAATCCCTCAGTGGTGATATAGAGACACTACATATAATCCCTCAGTGTTTATATAGAGACACTATATATAATCCCCGTGGTGATATAGAGACACTACAGATAATCACTACATATAGAGACACTACAGATAATCCCTCAGTGGTGATATAGAGACACTACATAAAATCCCTCAGTGGTGATATAGAGACACTACATATAATCCCTCAGTGGTGATATAGAGACACTACATATAATCCCTCAGTGCTGATATAGAGACACTATATATAATCCCTCAGTGGTGATATAGAGACACTACATATAATCCCTCAGTGGTGATATAGAGACACTACAGATAATCCCTCAGTGGTGAAAAAGAGACACTACAGATAATCCCTCAGTGGTGATATAGAGACACTACATATAATCCCTCAGTGGTGATATAGAGGCACTACAGATAATCCCCAGTGGTGAAAAAGAGACACTACAGATAATCCCTCAGTGCTGATATAGAGACACTATATATAATCCCTCAGTGGTGATATAGAGACACTACAGATAATCCCTCAGTGGTGAAAAAGAGACACTACAGATAATCCCTCAGTGGTGATATAGAGACACTACATATAATCCCTCAGTGTTTATATAGAGACACTACATATAATCCCCGTGGTGATATAGAGACACTACAGAAAATCACTACATATAGATACACTACAGATAATCCCTCAATGGTGATATAGAGAGACTACATATAATCCCTCAGTGCTGATATAGAGACACTATATATAATCCCTCAGTGGTGATAGAGAGACACTACATATAATCCCTCAGTGGTGATATAGAGACACTACAGATAATCACTACATATAGAGGCACTATATATAATCTCTCAGTGGTGATATAGAGACACTACATATAATCCCTCAGTGGTGATATAGAGACACTACAGATATTCACTACATATAGAGACACTACAGATAATCCCCCAGTGGTGATATAGAGACACTACAGATAATCCCTCAGTGGTGATATAGAGACACTACAGATAATCCCTGAGTGGTGATATAGAGACACTACAGATAATCCCTCAGTGTTTATATAGAGACACTACATATAATCCCCGTGGTGATATAGAGACACTACAGAAAATCACTACATATAGAGACACTACAGATAATCCCTCAGTGGTGATATAGAGACACTACATATAATCGCTCAATGGTGATATAGAGACACTACAGATAATCCCTCAGTGGTGATATAGAGACACTACAGATAATCCCTCAGTGGTTAAATAGAGACACTACATATAATCACTACATATAGAGGCACTATATATAATCCCTCAGTGGTTATATAGAGACACTCCATATAATCCCTCAGTGGTTATATAGAGACACTACATAAAATCACTACATATAGAGGCACTACAGATAATCCCCCAGTGGTGATATAGAGACACTACAGATAATCCCTCAGTGGTGATATAGAGACACTACAGATAATCCCTGAGTGGTGATATAGAGACACTACAGATAATCCCTCAGTGTTGATATAGAGACACTATAGATAATCACTACATATAGAGACACTACATATAATCCCTGTGGTGATATAGAGACACTACAGAAAATCCCTCAGTGGTGATATAGAGACACTACAGATAATCCCTCAGTGGTTATATAGAGACACTACAGATAATCACTACATATAGAGACACTACAGATAATCCCTCAGTGGTGATATAGAGACACAACAGATAATCCCTCAGTGGTGATATAGAGACACTACAGATAATCCCTCAGTGGTGATATAGAGACACTACAGATAATCCCTCAGTGGTGATATAGAGACACTACATATAATCCCTCAGTGGTGATATAGAGACACTACAGATAATCCCTCAGTGGTGATATAGAGACACTACAGATAATCACTACATATAGAGACACTACAGATAATCTGTCAGTGGTTATGTAGAGACACTACAGATAATCACTACATATAGAGACACTACAGATAATCCCTCAATGGTGATATAGAGAGACTACATATAATCCCTCAGTGCTGATATAGAGACACTATATATAATCCCTCAGTGGTGATAGAGAGACACTACATATAATCCCTCAGTGGTGATATAGAGACACTACAGATAATCACTACATATAGAGGCACTATCATATAATCTCTCAGTGGTGATATAGAGACACTACATATAATCCCTCAGTGGTGATATAGAGACACTACAGATATTCACTACATATAGAGACACTACAGATAATCCCTCAGTGGTGATATAGAGACACTACATATAATCGCTCAATGGTGATATAGAGACACTACAGATAATCCCTCAGTGGTGATATAGAGACACTACAGATAATCCCTCAGTGGTTAAATAGAGACACTACATATAATCACTACATATAGAGGCACTATATATAATCCCTCAGTGGTTATATAGAGACACTCCATATAATCCCTCAGTGGTTATATAGAGACACTACATAAAATCACTAGCATATAGAGGCACTACAGATAATCCCCCAGTGGTGATATAGAGACACTACAGATAATCCCTCAGTGGTGATATAGCAGACACTACAGATAATCCTGAGTGGTGATATAGAGACACTACAGATAATCCCTCAGTGTTGATATAGAGACACTATAGATAATCACTACATATAGAGACACTACATATAATCCCTGTGGTGATATAGAGACACTACAGAAAATCCCTCAGTGGTGATATAGAGACACTACAGATAATCCCTCAGTGGTTATATAGAGACACTACAGATAATCACTACATATAGAGACACTACAGATAATCCCTCAGTGGTGATATAGAGACACAACATATAATCCCTCAGTGGTGATATAGAGACACTACAGATAATCCCTCAGTGGAATATAGAGACACTACAGATAATCCCTCAGTGGTGATATAGAGACACTACATATAATCCCTCAGTGGTGATATAGAGACACTACAGATAATCCCTCAGTGGTGATATAGAGACACTACAGATAATCACTACATATAGAGACACTACAGATAATCTGTCAGTGGTTATGTAGAGACACTACAGATAATCACTACATATAGAGACACTACAGATAATCCTCAGTGGTGATATAGAGACACTACAGATAATCCCTCAGTGGTGATTTAGAGACACTACATATAATCCCTCAGTGGTGATATAGAGACACTACAGATAATCCCTCAGTGGTGATATAGAGACACTACAGATAATCCCTCAGTGGTGATATAGAGACACTGCAGATAATCACTTAGTGGTGATATAGAGACACTACAGATAATCCCTCAGTGGTGATATAGAGACACTACAGATAATCCCTCAGTGGCGATATAGAGACACTACAGATAATCACTACATATAGAGACACTACAGATAATCCCTCAGTGGTTATTTAGAGACACTACAGATAATCACCACATATAGAGACACTACAGATAATCCCTCAGTGGTGATATAGAGACGCTACAGATAATCCCTCAGTGGTGATATAGAGACACTACAGATAATCCCTCAGTGGTGAAAAAGAGACACTACAGATAATCCCTCAGTGGTGATATAGAGACACTACATATAATCCCTCAGTGGTGATATAGAGGCACTACAGATAATCCCTCAGTGGTGAAAAAGAGACACTACAGATAATCCCTAAGTGCTGATATAGAGACACTATATATAATCCCTCAGTGGTGATATAGAGACACTACAGATAATCCCTCAGTGGTGAAAAAGAGACACTACAGATAATCCCTCAGTGGTGATATAGAGACACTACATATAATCCCTCAGTGGTGATATAGAGACACTACATATAATCCCTCAGTGTTTATATAGAGACACTATATATAATCCCCAGTGGTGATATAGAGACACTACAGATAATCACTACATATAGAGACACTACAGATAATCCCTCAGTGGTGATATAGAGACACTACATAAAATCCCTCAGTGGTGATATAGAGACACTACATATAATCCCTCAGTGGTGATATAGAGACACTACATATAATCCCTCAGTGCTGATATAGAGACACTATATATAATCCCTCAGTGGTGATATAGAGACACTACATATAATCCCTCAGTGGTGATATAGAGACACTACAGATAATCCCTCAGTGGTGAAAAAGAGACACTACAGATAATCCCTCAGTGGTGATATAGAGACACTACATATAATCCCTCAGTGGTGATATAGAGGCACTACAGATAATCCCCCAGTGGTGAAAAAGAGACACTACAGATAATCCCTCAGTGCTGATATAGAGACACTATATATAATCCCTCAGTGGTGATATAGAGACACTACAGATAATCCCTCAGTGGTGAAAAAGAGACACTACAGATAATCCCTCAGTGGTGATATAGAGACACTACATATAATCCCTCAGTGTTTATATAGAGACACTACATATAATCCCCCGTGGTGATATAGAGACACTACAGAAAATCACTACATATAGAGACACTACAGATAATCCCTCAGTGGTGATATAGAGAGACTACATATAATCCCTCAGTGCTGATATAGAGACACTATATATAATCCCTCAGTGGTGATAGAGAGACACTACATATAATCCCTCAGTGGTGATATAGAGACACTACAGATAATCACTACATATAGAGGCACTATATATAATCTCTCAGTGGTGATATAGAGACACTACATATAATCCCTCAGTGGTGATATAGAGACACTACAGATATTCACTACATATAGAGACACTACAGATAATCCCCCAGTGGTGATATAGAGACACTACAGATAATCCCTCAGTGGTGATATAGAGACACTACAGATAATCCCTGAGTGGTGATATAGAGACACTACAGATAATCCCTCAGTGTTTATATAGAGACACTACATATAATCCCCGTGGTGATATAGAGACACTACAGAAAATCACTACATATAGAGACACTACAGATAATCCCTCAGTGGTGATATAGAGACACTACATATAATCGCTCAATGGTGATATAGAGACACTACAGATAATCCCTCAGTGGTGATATAGAGACACTACAGATAATCCCTCAGTGGTTAAATAGAGACACTACATATAATCACTACATATAGAGGCACTATATATAATCCCTCAGTGGTTATATAGAGACACTCCATATAATCCCTCAGTGGTTATATAGAGACACTACATAAAATCACTACATATAGAGGCACTACAGATAATCCCCCAGTGGTGATATAGAGACACTACAGATAATCCCTCAGTGGTGATATAGAGACACTACAGATAATCCCTGAGTGGTGATATAGAGACACTACAGATAATCCCTCAGTGTTGATATAGAGACACTATAGATAATCACTACATATAGAGACACTACATATAATCCCTGTGGTGATATAGAGACACTACAGATAATCCCTCAGTGGTGATATAGAGACACTACAGATAATCCCTCAGTGGTTATATAGAGACACTACAGATAATCACTACATATAGAGACACTACAGATAATCCCTCAGTGGTGATATAGAGACACAACAGATAATCCCTCAGTGGTGATATAGAGACACTACAGATAATCCCTCAGTGGTGATATAGAGACACTACAGATAATCCCTCAGTGGTGATATAGAGACACTACATATAATCCCTCAGTGGTGATATAGAGACACTACAGATAATCCCTCAGTGGTGATATAGAGACACTACAGATAATCACTACATATAGAGACACTACAGATAATCTGTCAGTGGTTATGTAGAGACACTACAGATAATCACTACATATAGAGACACTACAGATAATCCCTCAGTGGTGATATAGAGACACTACAGATAATCCCTCAGTGGTGATATAGAGACACTACATATAATCCCTCAGTGGTGAAAAAGAGACACTACAGATAATCCCTCAGTGGTGATATAGAGACACTACAGATAATCCCTCAGTGGTGATATAGAGACACTGCAGATAATCACTTAGTGGTGATATAGAGACACTACAGATAATCCCTCAGTGGTGATATAGAGACACTACAGATAATCCCTCAGTGGCGATATAGAGACACTACAGATAATCACTACATATAGAGACACTACAGATAATCCCTCAGTGGTTATGTAGAGACACTACAGATAATCACCACATATAGAGACACTACAGATAATCCCTCAGTGGTGATATAGAGACGCTACAGATAATCCCTCAGTGGTGATATAGAGACACTATATATAATCCCTCAGTGGTTATATAGAGACACTACAGATAATCCCTCAGTGGTGAAAAATAGACAATACAGATAATCCCTCAGTGGTGATATAGAGACACTACATATAATCCCTCAGTGTTTATATAGAGACACTACATATAATCCCCGTGGTGATATAGAGACACTACAGATAATCACTACATATAGAGACACTACAGATAATCCCTCAGTGGTGATATAGAGACACTACATAAAATCCCTCAGTGGTGATATAGAGACACTACATATAATCCCTCAGTGGTGATATAGAGACACTACATATAATCCCTCAGTGCTGATATAGAGACACTATATATAATCCCTCAGTGGTGATATAGAGACACTACATATAATCCCTCAGTGGTGATATAGAGACACTACAGATAATCCCTCAGTGGTGAAAAAGAGACATTACAGATAATCCCTCAGTGGTGATATAGAGACACTACATATAATCCCTCAGTGGTGATATAGAGGCACTACAGATAATCCCTCAGTGGTGAAAAAGAGACACTACAGATAATCCCTCAGTGCTGATATAGAGACACTATATATAATCCCTCAGTGGTGATATAGAGACATCACAGATAATCCCTCAGTGGTGAAAAAGAGACACTACAGATAATCCCTCAGTGGTGATATAGTGACACTACATATAATCCCTCAGTGCTTATATAGAGACACTACATATAATCCCCGTGGTGATATAGAGACACTACAGAAAATCACTACATATAGAGACACTACAGATAATCCCTCAGTGGTGATATAGAGACACTACATATAATCCCTCAGTGGTGATATAGAGACACTACAGAAAATCACTACATATAGAGACACTACATATAATCCCTCAGTGGTGATATAGAGACACTACATATAATCCCTCAGTGCTGATATAGAGACACTATATATAATCCCTCAGTGGTGATAGAGAGACACTACATATAATCGCTCAGTGGTGATATAGAGACACTACAGATAATCCCTCAGTGGTGATATAGAGACACTACATATAATCCCTCAGTGGTGATATAGAGACACTACAGATAATCCCTCAGTGGCGATGTAGAGACACTACAGATAATCACTATATATAGAGACACTACAGATAATCCCTCAGTGGTTATGTAGAGACACTACAGATAATCCCTCAGTGGTGATATAGAGACGCTACAGATAATCCCTCAGTGGTGATATAGAGAAACTATATATAATCCCTCAGTGGTTATATAGAGACACTACAGATAATCCCTCAGTGGTGAAAAATAGACACTACAGATAATCCCTCAGTGGTGATATAGAGACACTACATATAATCCCTCAGTGTTTATATAGAGACACTACATATAATCCCCGTGGTGATATAGAGACACTACAGATAATCACTACATATAGAGACACTACAGATAATCCCTCAGTGGTGATATAGAGACACTACATAAAATCCCTCAGTGGTGATATAGAGACACTACATATAATCCCTCAGTGGTGATATAGAGACACTACATATAATCCCTCAGTGCTGATATAGAGACACTACAGATAATCCCTCAGTGGTGAAAAAGAGACACTACAGATAATCCCTCAGTGGTGATATAGAGACACTACATATAATCCCTCAGAAGTGATATAGAGGCACTACAGATAAGCCCTCAGTGTTGAAAAAGAGACACTACAGATAATCCCTCAGTGCTGATATAGAGACACTATATATAATCCCTCAGTGGTGATATAGAGACACTACAGATAATCCCTCAGTGGTGAAAAAGAGACACTACAGATAATCCCTCAGTGGTGATATAGAGACACTACATATAATCCCTCAGTGTTTATATAGAGACACTACATATAATCCCCGTGTTGATATAGAGACACTACTGAAAATCACTACATATAGAGACACTACAGATAATCCCTCAGTGGTGATATAGAGACACTACATATAATCCCTCAGTGTTTATATAGAGACACTACAGATAATCCCTCAGTGGTGATATAGAGACACTACAGAAAATCACTACATATAGAGACACTACATATAATCCCTCAGTGGTGATATAGAGACACTACATATAATCTCTCAGTGCTGATATAGAGACACTATATATAATCCCTTAGTGGTGATAGAGAGACACTACATATAATCCCTCAGTGGTGATATAGAGACACTACAGATAATCACTACATATAGAGGCACTATATATAATCCCTCAGTGGTGATATAGAGACACTACATATAATCCCTCAGTGGTGATATAGAGGCACTACAGATAATCCCTCAGTGGTGAAAAAGAGACACTACAGATAATCCCTCAGTGCTGATATAGAGACACTATATATAATCCCTCAGTGGTGATATAGAGACATCACAGATAATCCCTCAGTGGTGAAAAAGAGACACTACAGATAATCCCTCAGTGGTGATATAGTGACACTACATATAATCCCTCAGTGCTTATATAGAGACACTACATATAATCCCCGTGGTGATATAGAGACACTACAGAAAATCACTACATATAGAGACACTACAGATAATCCCTCAGTGGTGATATAGAGACACTACATATAATCCCTCAGTGGTGATATAGAGACACTACAGAAAATCACTACATATAGAGACACTACATATAATCCCTCAGTGGTGATATAGAGACACTACATATAATCCCTCAGTGGTGATATAGAGACACTACATATAATCCCTCAGTGGTGAAATAGAGACAATACATATAATCACTCAGTGTTTATGTAGAGACACTACATATAATCCCCGTTGTGATATAGAGACACTACAGATAATCCCTCAGTGGTGAAATAGAGACACTACATATAATCCCTCAGTGGTGATATAGAGACACAACATATAATCCCTCAGTGGTGATATAGAGACACTACATATAATCCCTCAGTGGTGATATAGAGACACTACATTTAATCCCTCAGTGGTGATATATAGACACTACATATAATCCCTCAGTGGTGATATAGAGACACTACATATAATCCCTAAGTGGTGATATAGAGACACTACAGATAATCACTACACATAGAGGCACTATATATAATCCCTCAGCGGTGATATAGAGACACTCCATATAATCCCTCATTGGTTATATAGAGACACTACATATAATCACTACATATAGTGGCACTATATATAATCTCTCAGTGGTGATATAGAGACACTACATATAATCCCTCAGTGGTGATATAGAGACACTACAGATAATCCCTCAGTGGTGAAATAGAGACACTACATATAATCCCTCAGTGGTGATATAGAGACACAACATATAATCCCTCAGTGGTGATATAGAGACACTACATATAATCCCTCAGTGGTGATATAGAGACACTACATTTAATCCCTCAGTGGTGATATATAGACACTACATATAATCCCTCAGTGGTGATATAGAGACACTACATATAATCCCTAAGTGGTGATATAGAGACACTACAGATAATCACTACATATAGAGGCACTATATATAATCCCTCAGCGGTGATATAGAGACACTCCATATAATCCCTCATTGGTTATATAGAGACACTACATATAATCACTACATATAGTGGCACTATATATAATCTCTCAGTGGTGATATAGAGACACTACATATAATCCCTCAGTGGTGATATAGAGACACTACATATAATCCCTCAGTGGTGATATAGAGACACTACATATAATCCCCGTGGTGATATAGAGACACTACAGATAATCACTACATATAGAGACACTACATATAATCCCTCAGTGGTGATATAGAGACACTACAGATAATCACTCAGTGGTGATATAAAGACACTACAGATAATCCCTCAGTGGTGATATAGAGACACTACAGATAATCACTCAGTGGTGATATAGAGACACTACATATAATCCCTCAGTGGTGATATAGAGACACTACATATAATCCCCGTGGTGATATAGAGACACTAAAGATAATCACTACATATAGAGACACTACAGATAATCCCCCAGTGGTGATATAGAGACACTATGTATAATCCCTCAGTGGTGATATAGAGACACTACAGATATTCCCTCAGGGGTGATATAGAGACACTAAAGATAATCCCTCAGTGGTGATATAGAGACACTACATATAATCCCTCAGTGGTGATATAGAGACACTACATATAATCCCTCAGTGGTGATATATAGACACTACATATAATCCCTCAGTGGTGATATAGAGACACTACATATAATCCCTCAGTGGTGATATAGAGACACTACATATAATCCCTCAGTGGTGATATAGAGACACTACATATAATCCCTCAGTGCTGATATAGAGACACTACAGATAATCCCTCAGTGGTGATATAGAGACACTACAGATAATCACTACATATAGAGGCACTATATACAATCCCTCAGTGGTGATATAGAGACACTCCATATAATCCCTCAGTGGTTATATTGAGACACTACATATAATCACTACATATAGTGGCACTATATATAATCTCTCAATGGTGATATAGAGACACTACATATAATCCCTCAGTGGTGATATAGAGACACTACAGATATTCACTACATATAGAGACACTACAGATAATCCCTCAGTGGTGATATAGAGACACTACATATAATCCCTCAATGGTGATATAGAGACACTACAGATAATCCCTCAGTGGTGCTATAGAGACACTACAGATAATCCCTCAGTGGTTAAATAGAGACACTACATATAATCACTACATATAGAGGCACTTTATATAATCCCTCAGTGGTTATATAGAGACACTCCATATAATCCCTCAGTGGTTATATAGAGACACTACATAAAATCACTACATATAGAGACACTACAGATAATCCCCCAGTGGTGATATAGAGACACTACAGATAATCCCTCAGTGGTGATATAGAGACACTACAGATAATCCTTGAGTGGTGATATAGAGACACTACAGATAATCCCTCAGTGGTGATATAGAGACACTACATATAATCCCTCAGTGGTGATATAGAGACATTACAGATAATCACTACATATAGAGACACTACATATAATCCCTCAGTGGTGATATAGAGACACTACATATAATCCCTCAGTGGTGATATAGAGACACTACAGATAATCCCTCAGTGGTGATATAGAGACAATACATATAATCACTACATATAGAGACACTACATATAATCACTCAGTGGTTATATAGAGACACTACAGATAATCACTACATATAGAGACACTACAGATAATCTCTCAGTGGTGATATAGAGACACTACAGATAATCAATACATATAGAGACACTACAGATAATCTCTCAGTGGTGATATAGAGACACTACAGATATTCCCTCAGTGGTGATATAGAGACACTACAGATAATCCCTCAGTGGTGATATAGAGACACTACAGATAATCCCTCAGTGGTGATATTTAGACACTACAGATAATCTATCAGTGGTGATATAGAGACACTACAGATAATCCCTCAGTGGTGATATAGAGACACTATATATAATCCCTCAGTGGTGATATAGAGACACTACAGATAATCACTACATATAGAGACACTACAGATAATCTCTCAGTGGTGATATAGAGACACTACAGATAATCCCTCAGTGGTGATATAGAGACACTACAGATAATCCCTACATATAGAGACACTACATATAATCCCTCAGTGGTGATATAGAGACATTACAGATAATCCCTCAGTGGTGATATAGAGACATTACAGATAATCTCTCAGTGGTGATATAGAGACACTACAGATAATCCCTCAGTGGGGATATAGAGACACTACAGATAATCCCTCAGTGGTGATATAGAGACACTACAGACAATCCCCTAAGGATAAAAGACAAATCTAATCCTTGGTTCACGCATGAATTGTCTAAGAAATTACCAGAAAAAAATGTAGCTTGAGCTAAGGCTAGATGGACTGATTCTACTTCTGATTGGCAGACCTTTAGACATTTGAGAAATAGATGTCCATCTCTGGTTAGAAAAGCAAAATCAACATATTTCTTGAATTGTGTATCGGAGTGGGGTGGTAATCCAGCCAACTTCTGGAAAGTGGTCAGATCATTTAAACAAAACTCCACCCATTCCACAGGGGCTCTTCTCTAGACCCCTTCTCACTACAGCTATCTGCCCCACTCATTGTTGAACCTTTAACCTGTATTTCTTACTTAACAATTGCTACTGGTGTTATCCCTAAGAGTTGGAAAGAGCCACATGCCCTCCCCCTACATAAGGGTGGAGATCATTCTACGTCATTTTTTTTTACGTCATTTTTTAGCAGACGCTCTTATCCAGAGCGATTTACAGTTAGTGAGTGCACACATTATTTATTTTTTCACACTAGCCCCCCGTGGGAATCGAACCCACAACCCTGGCGTTGCAAACGCCATGCTCTACCAACTGAGCTACATCCCTTCTGACTCAGATCATTACCGCCCAATCTCCAAGGCAAGATATTACACTGAACAAAAATATAAACGCAACAATTTATACGATTTTACTGAGTTACAGTTCAAATAAGGAAATCAGTCAATTGAAATAAATTCATTAAGCACTAATCTACGGATGTCATATGACTGGGAATATCTGTTGGTCACAGATACCTTTAAAAAACAAAGTAGGGCCGTGGATCAGAAAACCAGTCAGTATCTGGTTTGACCATCATTTGCCTCATGCAGCGAGACACATCTCCTTCGCATAGAGTTGATCATGCTGTTGATTTTGGCATGTGGAATGTTGTCCCATCTCCTCTTCAATGGCTGTGCGAAGTTGCCGAATATTAGCCGGAACTGGAACACGCTGTCGTACACGTTGATCCAGAGCATCCCAAACATGCTCAGTGGGTGACATGTTGGTGAATATGCAAGCCATGGAAGAACTGGGACATTTTCAGCTTCCAGGAATTGTGTACAGATCCTTGCGACATGGGGCCGTGCATTATCATGCTGAAACATGAGGTGATGAATGGCATGACAATGGGCCTCAGGATCTCGTCACGGTATCTCTGTGCATTCAAATTGCCATCGATAAAATGTTATTGTGTTTGTTGTCCGTAGCTTATACCTGCCCATACCATAACCCCACCGCATGCAGATGAACTTCCCTGAGACGGTTTCTGACAGTTTGGGCAGAAATTCTTCCGTTTTGCAAATCCACAGTTTCATCAGCTGTCCAGGTGGCTGGTCTCAGATGATCCCGCAGGTGAAGAAGTCGGATGTGGAGGTCCTGGGCTGGCGTGGTTACACGTGGTCTGCGGTTGTGAGGCCAGTTGGACGTACTGCCAAATTCCCTAAAACAACGTTGGAGGCAGCTTATGGTAGAGAAATGAACATTAGATTCTCTGGCAACAGCTCTGGTGGACATTCTTGCTGTCAGCATGCCAATTGCACTCTCCCTCAAAACTTGAGACATCTGTGGCATTGTGTTGTGTGACACACTGCACATTTTAGAGTGGCCTTTTATTGTCCCCAGCACAAGGTGCACCTGTGTAATGATCACGCTGTTTAATCAGCTTCTTGATATGCCACACCTGTCAGGTGGATGGATTATCTTGGCAAAGGAGAAATGCTCACTAACAGTGATGTAAACAAATGTGTGCACAACATTTTAGAGAAATAAGCTTTTTGTGCAAATGGAACATATCTGGGATCTTTTATTTCAGCTCATGAAACACGGGACCAACACGTTAGAATCCCTGACCAACTGTCAGCTAAGAACTTTTTTAATTTCTCATTCTATTCTAAATATGCACCAGTCTATGTTTTAGATCTGGACATAGCACTGTTTCAGCCACTATGCTTGTTTTAGATGATGTGTTAAATTGTCTAGATCGTAAAAGGCGTACTGCAGGGGTCGATTTTTGGACCTGTTCTCTTTTACTATTTCTATAAATAATATTGGTCTATGTATTAAATCCTGTAGTATTCATCTGTATGCAAACAATAAGGTTACGCATGCCATTGCACTGACTGTTGACCAAGCTATGTTAGAGCTGCAAACTGATTTTGTTACATTACAGAAAGCCCTGGTTGATTTAAAACCTGTACTTAATGCAGGCAAAACTTAATATGTTGTTCTCTAATTCACTGAAACATTTCTCAAATGGGCTGTATATTCACTCATTGGATGGTTCTGTCATCGAGCGGGTTCCCACCTATAAATATCTGGGCATTTGGATTGATAAAGATCTAACGTTTAAAAAAACATACTGATGAGCTAGTTAAAAAGCTTTAAAGTGATTTAAAGTGGGCTTCTTTTTTAGAAATAGATCTTGCCTCTCCATGAACAGCAGGAAGCAGATTGTACAGTCAACTTTCTTGCCAGTTCCTGACTATGGTGACTCCATTTCCCAGAATGCAGCAGACACTACTCTTAAACCATTGGATGCTGTCTACCATAGCGCCATTCGTTTTTATCACAGGTGACAGTTTTAATACTCATCACTGCATCCTGTATCAGAAGGTCGGCTGGACCTTACTAAAATCCCGTAGATCACTTCATTACTCCCTTCTTACAGTTTTTTACAATCACTTTGGCACTAATTTCAGAACCTTGACGTCATTTTTCAAAACTCTAGACACAAAACTCAAAACGGTCATCACTTGTAACACAGGCTGTCCAATGTTCAAAACATTGCATTGTGCATTCACATCTTTAAAGAAATCTTGCACTTGCACAATCATTGGTTCAAAAAACACATTTATTGTGAAATACCAATGAAACGTTAATTTAGATCACCCACACACAAGCAACCGATAGTTTCACTGTGTCATTGTTCGTACAATCATTAAATATTGTAGTACAAAATAGGTGATACATGTTTCATTATGGTACTACATGTAAATACATCCCTGTAGTACTGCAGTAGTAGAGAGAATACTACAGACACAGTGAAATCATTGAACAAAATCTGAAATATGTTGATGAAAACAATACAGTACTGTAAAACATCAAATGCAGTGTTCCTCAACTTGCTTGCTTGTATTGTAAAAAGCAAAACATAGGAGTGATTACTGTACTTCTACATTTTCATCAACTCTGTCTTGTGGATTTGGCCAAAGGTTCTCATCTACATCACAATGGATATTTTCATTAGCCAAACATCTTGGAAAAAACCTTTGGGCTTGGCGAATCCAGGCCTGACACTGGTCTGCCGTGATGTCATTGCATGCGTCATCCATGGCCTGGAGAAGAGTGACTTGTTCATGAGGACGCCTATCATAAACCTTGCATCTCCATGTGGAGAAAAATTCCTCAATCGGGTTAAGGAAAGGAGAGTATGGGGGTAAATCCAGGGTGGTAAATTGTGCATGGGCCTGAAACCATGCTTGCACCATATGAGCATGGTGGAACCTGACATTATCCCACACAATGACATAGGTCAAGCCATCGGCTCTACAGACCTGATCGAGCTCATCAAGGAAGGTTACAAGGAGAGCTGCATTATATGATCCAATACGAGGTCTGCGTCCCACCACACCATCTTCTGATATAGCCACACACATGGTAATGTTGGCCTCACGTTGTCCAGGTACTTGGATGGTTGAAATTCCGACCTCTCCTCCTTGTCTTGGTCAGGTTAAAGCCTGCCTCATCAGCATCCAGCTCTATCACCCTCTAAAAATACATTTTGGAAAAAGATTTACTGATTACTGTACAATGTAGAATTATTAGGGAATTGTATTACAACAGCCATCTTGAAACTGAACATACCTGAACATTCTCAGTCCTCATTTGCTTCACTCTCTCTGCATTTCTTTCAAAAGGCACACGGTATAGTTGTTTTAAAGACACCTGGTGCCTTTTCAGCATGTGTGCAATAGTCGGCAAACTTACGGATTCCACATTGTTAAACATGTCTTCATTGTCCAAGATATGCTGGCGAATTTCTGTAAGGCGAATATAATTTCTGGCCCGAACCAAATCGACCACAGCCTGCTCTTGTTGGTCAGTCAGAATTTTGCCTCTGCCTCCCCTATTTGGCCTAGTCTCAATTCTACAGGGAACATTACAGTAAGAAGACACTTGGTCACATCACCTACTCTGTGATACACATTGGTATGCAGTCATTTGACAATTGAGAGTAGCACAATGTTTAGTGCATGCTGACAACTTACCGGTTCTCATTGCGGAAAGTTCTGATTATTGAGGCCACGGTTGACCTTCTGAGGTTTGGTTGTATCATTGTAGCCGCCTCAGTCATTGTCATGCCATGATTTATGACATGGTCTACAACTATTGCTCGGATTGCATTGGACACTCTTTGCTGTTGCTGCCGCTGTCTTGGTCCGTGGCCTTGTCCTCTACCACGTTCCCCCACGACCCCCTCTCAGAAGGGGTGCTTGTCCCCTGCCATTCCTTTAACCAACACGTCTTCCTCGTCTTCCTCCCATCACTGCTTGACCTCTATTGTGACCTGGATCACCTGCCGGCTCCATGTTACAGTACATATCGCTATGTTGTTGCCAGTGGATCCAAATCAATTCTTGATATACTCGTTCCACAATGTGAACTCAATCATCAGTAACGAGTTGGCAGAATTGAACAAGCAATTACAAGGGCCTGTATCCATATAGTGCAGTACTGTCAATACTGTAAATAGTCTGAAAAGGTGGTACATGGGACCATAGAAACAGAGTCTGATAAAGAATTATGATGAAATATTACATCCATAGATAATGTAGTCTAATTGGTTCATGCTCCACGCTAATTGGTGACAATGAATCTCGTTATCTTGAAACTTTCATGATCTAAACATGGAATATTGTTTGTCTGTTTCCATATACATATATTAAGAGTAATGCAACAGTTACTTATCATTTTGAGCAGTTGTATCAATTGATAGTTGGATAATGGTAATGAAATAAATAGACACTCATCTGAAATGTAATGTGTGAATTGCCTTTTGAAATAGTAGTACTTTGATGTTAAGTTGTGTCATATTGAACAGGTGATTTTTGTTAAATGAACAAATTATCTTAGTTTTATGTGTATTGTATCCAAGCAATTG
>NW_025533754.1:0-47500 GCF_020615455.1 Coregonus clupeaformis | reverse complement strand
TGACTGCTGGATATTCTCCACTCTGTAGGATATTCTCCACTCTGTTGGATATTCTCCACTCTGTTGGATATTCTCCACTGACTGCTGGATATTCTCCACTGACTGTTGGATATTCTCCACTGACTGTTGGATATTCTCCACTGACTGATGGATATTCTCCACTGACTGTTGGATATTCTCCACTGACTGTTGGATATTCTCCACTGACTGTTGGATATTCTCCACTCTGTTGGATATTGTCCACTGACTGTTGGATATTGTCCACTGACTGTTGGATATTCTCCACTGACTGTTGGATATTCTCCACTCTGTTGGATACTGTCCACTGACTGTTGGATATTCTCCACTGACTGTTGGATATTCTCCACTGACTGATGGATATTCTCCACTGACTGTTGGATATTCTCCACTGACTTTTGGATATTCTGCACTGACTGTTGGGTATTCTCCACCCTCTTGGATATTCTCCACTGACTGTTGGATATTATCCACTGACTGTTGGATATTCTCCACTGACGGTGGAATATTCTCCACCCTCTTGGATATTCTCCACTGACTGTTGGATATTCTCCACTGACTGTTGGATATTCTCCACTGACTGCTTGATATTCTCCACTGACTGTTGGATATTCTCCACTGACTGTTGGATATTCTCCACTGACTGCTGGATATTCACCACTCTGTAGGATATTCTCCACTCTGTTGGATATTCTCCACTGACTGCTGGATATTCTCCACTGACTGTTGGATATTCTCCACTCTGATGGATATTCTCCACTGACCTTTGGATATTCTCCACTGACTGTTGGATATTCTCATTTTTTACATTTACATTTTAGTCATTTAGCAGACACTCTTATCCAGAGCGACTTACAGTTAGTGAATACCTATTTCTTCATACTGGCCCCCCGTGGGAATCGAACCCACAACCCTGGCGTTGCAAACGCCATGCTCTATCAACTGAGCTACATCCCTGCCGGCCATTCCCTCCCCTACCCTGGAAAACGCTGGGCCAATTGTGCGCCGCCCATGAGTCTCCCGGTCGCGGCCGGCTGCGACAGAGCCTGGATTCGAACCAGGATCTCTAGTGGCACAGTTAGCACTGCGATGCAGTGCCTTAGACCACTGCGCCACTCAGGAGACACTGCGGACCACTGCGCCACTGACTGTTGGATATTCTCCACTGACTGTTGGATATTCTCCACTGACTGTTGGATATTCTCCACTGACTGTTGGATATTCTCCACTGACTGCTGGATATTCTCCACTGACTGTTGGATATTCTCCACTGACTGTTGGATATTCTCCACTGACTGTTGGATATTCTCCACTCTGTAGGATATTCTCCACTATGTTGGATATTCTCCACTCTGTTGGATATTCTCCACTGACTGCTGGATATTTTCCACTGACTGTTGGATATTCTCCACTCTGATGGATATTCTCCACTGACTGTAGGATATTCTCCACTCTGTTAGATATTCTCCCCTGACTGTTGGATATTCTCCACTCGGTTGGATATTCTCCATTGACTGCTGGATATTCTCCACTGACTGTTGGATATTCTCCACTCTGATGGATATTCTACACTGACTGTAGGATATTCTCCACTCTGTTGGATATTATCCACTGACTGTTGGATATTCTCCACTGACTGTTGGATGTTCTCCACTCTGTTGGATATTGTCCACTGACTGTTGGATATTCTCCACTGACTGTTGGATATTCTCCACTGACTGCTGGATATTCTCCACTGACTGTTGGATATTCTCCACTCTGATGGATATTCTACACTGACTGTAGGATATTGTCCACTGAGTGTTGGATATTCTCCACTGACTGTTGGATATTGTCCACTGACTGTTGGATATTCTCCACTGACTGTTGGATATTCTCCACTGACTGCTGGATATTCTCCACTGACTGTTGGATATTCTCCACTGACTGTTGGATATTCTCCACTGACTGTTGGATATTCTCCACTCTGTAGGATATTCTCCACTCTGTTGGATATTATCCACTGACTGTTGGATATTCTCCACTGACTGTAGGATATTCTCCACTGACTTCTGGATATTCTCCACTGACTGCTGGATATTCTCCACTGACTGTTGGATATTCTCCACTCTGTTGGATATTCTCCACTCTTTTGGATATTCTCCACTGACTGTTGGATATTCTCCACTGACTGTAGGATATTCTCCACTCTGTTGGATATTCTCCACTGACTGCTGGATATTATCCACTGACTGTTGAATATTCTCCACTGACTGTTGGATATTCTCCACTCTGTTGGATATTCTCCACTGACTGTTGGATATTCTCCACTCTGTTGGATATTCTCCACTGACTGTTGGATATTCTCCACTGACTGTTGGATATTCTCCACTCTGTTGGATATTCTCCACTGACTGTTGGATATTCTCCACTGACTACTGGATATTCTCCACTGACTATTGGATATTCTCCACTCTGTTGGATATTCTCCACTGACTGCTGGATATTCTCCACTGACTGTTGGATATTCTCCACTGACTACTGGATATTCTCCACTGACTATTGGATATTCTCCACTCTGTTGGATATTCTCCACTGACTGCTGGATATTCTCCACTGACTGTTGGATATTCTCCACTCTGATGGATATTCTCCACTGACCTTTGGATATTCTCCACTGACTGTTGGATATTCTCATTTTTTACATTTACATTTTAGTCATTTAGCAGACACTCTTATCCAGAGCGACTTACAGTTAGTGAATACCTATTTCTTCATACTGGCCCCCCGTGGGAATCGAACCCACAACCCTGGCGTTGCAAACGCCATGCTCTATCAACTGAGCTACATCCCTGCCGGCCATTCCCTCCCCTACCCTGGAAAACGCTGGGCCAATTGTGCGCCGCCCATGAGTCTCCCGGTCGCGGCCGGCTGCGACAGAGCCTGGATTCGAACCAGGATCTCTAGTGGCACAGTTAGCACTGCGATGCAGTGCCTTAGACCACTGCGCCACTCAGGAGACACTGCGGACCACTGCGCCACTGACTGTTGGATATTCTCCACTGACTGTTGGATATTCTCCACTGACTGTTGGATATTCTCCACTGACTGTTGGATATTCTCCACTGACTGCTGGATATTCTCCACTGACTGTTGGATATTCTCCACTGACTGTTGGATATTCTCCACTGACTGTTGGATATTCTCCACTCTGTAGGATATTCTCCACTCTGTTGGATATTCTCCACTCTGTTGGATATTCTCCACTGACTGCTGGATATTTTCCACTGACTGTTGGATATTCTCCACTCTGATGGATATTCTCCACTGACTGTAGGATATTCTCCACTCTGTTAGATATTCTCCCCTGACTGTTGGATATTCTCCACTCGGTTGGATATTCTCCACTGACTGCTGGATATTCTCCACTGACTGTTGGATATTCTCCACTCTGATGGATATTCTACACTGACTGTAGGATATTCTCCACTCTGTTGGATATTATCCACTGACTGTTGGATATTCTCCACTGACTGTAGGATATTCTCCACTCTGTTGGATATTCTCCACTGACTTCTGGATATTCTCCACTGACTGCTGGATATTCTCCACTGACTGTTGGATATTCTCCACTCTGTTGGATATTCTCCACTCTGTTGGATATTCTCCACTGACTGTTGGATATTCTCCACTGACTGTAGGATATTCTCCACTGACTGCTGGATATTATCCACTGACTTTTGAATATTCTCCACTGACTGTTGGATATTCTCCACTCTGTTGGATATTCTCCACTCTGTAGGATATCCTCCAATCTGTTGGATATTCTCCACTGACTGTAGGATATTCTCCACTGACTGTTGGATATTCTCCACTCTGTTGGATATTCTCCACTGACTGTTGGATATTCTCCACTGACTACTGGATATTCTCCACTGACTATTGGATATTCTCCACTCTCTTGGATATTCTCCACTGACTTCTGGATATTCTCCACTGACTGCTGGATATTCTCCACTGACTGCTGGATATTCTCCACTGACTGCTGGATATTCTCCACTCTGTTGGATATTCTCCACTCTGTTGGATATTCTCCACTGACTGTTGGATATTCTCCACTCTGTTGGATATTCTCCACTGACTGCTGGATATTCTCCACTGACTGTTGGATATTCTCCACTGACTGTTGGATATTCTCCACTGACTGTTGGATATTCTCCACTCTGTAGGATATTCTCCACTCTGTTGGATATTATCCACTGACTGTTGGATATTCTCCACTGACTCTAGGATATTCTCCACTCTGTTGGATATTCTCCACTGACGTGCTTCTACACCTGCATTACTAGCTGTTTGGGGTTTTAGGCTGGGTTTCTGTACAGCACTTCGAGATATTAGCTGATGTAATAAGGGCTATATAAAATAAAATTGATTGATTGATTGATTGATATTCTCCACTGACTGTTGGATTTTCTCCACTCTGATGGATATTCTCCACTGACCTTTGGATATTCTCCACTGACTGTTGGATATTCTCATTTTTTACATTTACATTTTAGTCATTTAGCAGACACTCTTATCCAGAGCGACTTAAAGTTAGTGAATACCTATTTTTTTATACTGGCCCCCCGTGGGAATCGAACCCACAACCCTGGCGTTGCAAACGCCATGCTCTATCAACTGAGCTACTCCTGCCGGCCATTCCTCCCCTACCCTGGACAACGCTGGAATTGTGCGCCGCCCATGAGTCTCCCCGGTCGCGGCCGTCTGCGACAGAGCCTGGATTCGAACCAGGATCTCTAGTGGCACAGTTAGCACTGCGATGCAGTGCCTTAGACCACTGCGCCACTCAGGAGACACTGCGGACCACTGCGCCACTGACTGTTGGATATTCTCCACTGACTGTTGGATATTCTCCACTGACTGTTGGATATTCTCCACTGACTGCTGGATATTCTCCACTGACTGTTGGATATTCTCCACTGACTGTTGGATATTCTCCACTGACTGTTGGATATTCTCCACTCTGTAGGATATTCTCCACTCTGTTGGGTATTATCCACTGACTGTTGGATATTCTCCACTGACTGTAGGATATTCTCCACTGACTTCTGGATATTCTCCACTGACTTCTGGATATTCTCCACTGACTGTTGGATATTCTCCACTCTGTTGGATATTCTCCACTGACTGTTGGATATTCTCCACTGACTGTAGGATATTCTCCACTCTGTTGGATATTCTCCACTGACTGCTGGATATTATCCACTGACTGTTGAATATTCTCCACTGACTGTTGGATATTCTCCACTCTGTTGGATATTCTCCACTCTGTTGGATATTCTCCACTGACTGTTGGATATTCTCCACTGACTGTAGGATATTCTCCACTCTGTTGGATATTCTCCACTGACTGTTGGATATTCTCCACTGACTGTTGGATATTCTCCACTCTGTTGGATATTCTCCACTGACTGTTGGATATTCTCCACTGACTACTGGATATTCTCCACTGACTATTGGATATTCTCCACTCTGTTGGATATTCTCCACTGACTGCTGGATATTCTCCACTGACTGTTGGATATTATCCACTCTGATGGATATTCTCCACTGACCTTTGGATATTCTCCACTGACTGTGGAATATTCTCATTTTTTACATTTACATTTTAGTCATTTAGCAGACACTCTTATCCAGAGCGACTTACAGTTAGTGAATACCTATTTCTTTATACTGGCCCCCCGTGGGAATCGAACCCACAACCCTGGCGTTGCAAACGCCATGCTCTATCAACTGAGCTACATCCCTGCCGGCCATTCCCTCCCCTACCCTGGACAACGCTGGGCCAATTGTGCGCCGCCCATGAGTCTCCCGGTCGCGGCCGGCTGCGACAGAGCCTGGATTCGAACCAGGATCTCTAGTGGCACAGTTAGCACTGCGATGCAGTGCCTTAGACCACTGCGCCACTCAGGAGACACTGCGGACCACTGCGCCACTGACTGTTGGATATTCTCCACTGACTGTTGGATATTCTCCACTGACTGTTGGATATTCTCCACTGACTGTTGGATATTCTCCACTGACTGCTGGATATTCTCCACTGACTGTTGGATATTCTCCACTGACTGTTGGATATTCTCCACTGACTGTTGGATATTCTCCACTCTGTAGGATATTCTCCACTATGTTGGATATTCTCCACTCTGTTGGATATTCTCCACTGACTGCTGGATATTTTCCACTGACTGTTGGATATTCTCCACTCGGTTGGATATTCTCCATTGACTGCTGGATATTCTCCACTGACTTCTGGATATTCTCCACTGACTGCTGGATATTCTCCACTGACTGCTGGATATTCTCCACTGACTGCTGGATATTCTCCACTCTGTTGGATATTCTCCACTCTGTTGGATATTCTCCACTGACTGTTGGATATTCTCCACTCTGTTGGATATTCTCCACTGACTGCTGGATATTCTCCACTGACTGTTGGATATTCTCCACTGACTGTTGGATATTCTCCACTGACTGTTGGATATTCTCCACTCTGTAGGATATTCTCCACTCTGTTGGATGTTATCCACTGACTGTTGGATATTCTCCACTGACTGTAGGATATTCTCCACTCTGTTGGATATTCTCCACTGACTGCTGGATATTCTCCACTGACTGTTGGATATTCTCCACTCTGATGGATATTCTCCACTGACCTTTGGATATTCTCCACTGACTGTTGGATATTCTCATTTTTTACATTTACATTTTAGTCATTTAGCAGACACTCTTATCCAGAGCGACTTACAGTTAGTGAATACCTATTTTTTTATACTGGCCCCCCGTGGGAATCGAACCCACAACCCTGGCGTTGCAAACGCCATGCTCTATCAACTGAGCTACATCCCTGCCGGCCATTCCCTCCCCTACCCTGGACAACGCTGGGCCAATTGTGCGCCGCCCATGAGTCTCCCGGTCGCGGCCGTCTGCGACAGAGCCTGGATTCGAACCATGATCTCTAGTGGCACAGTTAGCACTGCGATGCAGTGCCTTAGACCACTGCGCCACTCAGGAGACACTGCGGACCACTGCGCCACTGACTGTTGGATATTCTCCACTGACTGTTGGATATTCTCCACTGACTGTTGGATATTCTCCACTGACTGTTGGATATTCTCCAATGACTGCTGGATATTCTCCACTGACTGTTGGATATTCTCCACTGACTGTTGGATATTCTCCACTGACTGTTGGATATTCTCCACTCTGTAGGATATTCTCCACTCTGTTGGATATTATCCACTGACTGTTGGATATTCTCCACTGACTGTAGGATATTCTCCACTGACTTCTGGATATTCTCCACTGACTGCTGGATATTCTCCACTGACTGTTGGAATATTCTCCACTGACTGTAGGATATTCTCCACTCTGTTGGATATTCTCCACTGACTGCTGGATATTATCCACTGACTGTTGAATATTCTCCACTGACTGTTGGATATTCTCCACTCTGTTGGATATTCTCCACTCTGTCGGATATTCTCCACTGACTGTTGGATATTCTCCACTGACTGTAGGATATTCTCCACTCTGTTGGATATTCTCCACTGACTGTAGGATATTCTCCACTGACTGTTGGATATTCTCCACTCTGTTGGATATTCTCCACTGACTGTAGGATATTCTCCACTGACTACTGGATATTCTCCACTGACTATTGGATATTCTCCACTCTGTTGGATATTCTCCACTGACTGCTGGATATTCTCCACTGACTGTTGGATATTCTCCACTCTGATGGATATTCTCCACTGACCTTTGGATATTCTCCACTGACTGTTGGATATTCTCATTTTTTACATTTACATTTTAGTCATTTAGCAGACACTCTTATCCAGAGCGACTTACAGTTAGTGAATACCTATTTCTTTATACTGGCCCCCCGTGGGAATCGAACCCACAACCCTGGCGTTGCAAACGCCATGCTCTATCAACTGAGCTACATCCCTGCCGGCCATTCCCTCCCCTACCCTGGACAACGCTGGGCCAATTGTGTGCCGCCCATGAGTCTCCCGGTCGCGGCCGGCTGCGACAGAGCCTGGATTCGAACCAGGATCTCTAGTGGCACAGTTAGCACTGCGATGCAGTGCCTTAGACCACTGCGCCACTCAGGAGACACTGCGGACCACTGCGCCACTGACTGTTGGATATTCTCCACTGACTGTTGGATATTCTCCACTGACTGTTGGATATTCTCCACTGACTGTTGGATATTCTCCACTGACTGCTGGATATTCTCCACTGACTGTTGGATATTCTCCACTGACTGTTGGATATTCTCCACTGACTGTTGGATATTCTCCACTATGTTGGATATTCTCCACTCTGTTGGATATTCTCCACTCTGTTGGATATTCTCCACTGACTGCTGGATATTTTCCACTGACTGTTGGATATTCTCCACTCGGTTGGATATTCTCCATTGACTGCTGGATATTCTCCACTGACTGTTGGATATTCTCCACTCTGATGGATATTCTTCACTGACTGTAGGATATTCTCCACTCTGTTGGATATTATCCACTGACTGTTGGATATTCTCCACTGACTGTAGGATATTCTCCACTCTGTTGGATATTCTCCACTGACTTCTGGATATTCTCCACTGACTGCTGGATATTCTCCACTGACTGTTGGATATTCTCCACTGACTGTAGGATATTCTCCACTCTGTTGGATATTCTCCACTGACTGCTGGATATTCTCCACTGACTGTTGGATATTCTCCACTGACTGTTGGATATTCTCCACTGACTGTTGGATATTCTCCACTCTGTTGGATATTCTCCACTGACTGTTGGATATTCTCCACTGACTGTAGGATATTCTCCACTCTGTTGGATATTCTCCACTGACTTCTGGATATTCTCCACTGACTGCTGGATATTCTCCACTGACTGTTGGATATTCTCCACTGACTGTAGGATATTCTCCACTCTGTTGGATATTCTCCACTGACTGCTGGATATTATCCACTGACTGTTGAATATTCTCCACTGAATGTTGGATATTCTCCACTCTGTTGGATATTCTCCACTCTGTTGGATATTCTCCACTGACTGTTGGATATTCTCCACTGACTGTAGGATATTCTCCACTCTGTTGGATATTCTCCACTGACTGTAGGATATTCTCCACTGACTGTTGGATATTCTCCACTGCTGTTGGATATTCTCCACTGACTGTTGGATATTCTCCACTGACTCTTGGATATTCTCCACTACTGTTGGATATTCTCCACTGACTGTTGGATATTCTCCACTGACTGCTGGATATTCTCCACTGACTGTTGGATATTCTCCACTCTGTTGGATATTCTCCACTGACTTCTGGATATTCTCCACTGACTGCTGGATATTCTCCACTGACTGCTGGATATTCTCCACTGACTGCTGGATATTCTCCACTGACTGTTGGATATTCTCCACTGCTGTTGGATATTCTCCACTGACTGTTGGATATTCTTCACTCTGTTGGATATTCTCCACTGACTGTTGGATATTCTCCACTCTGTTGGATATTCTCCACTGACTGTTGGATATTCTCCACTGACTGATGGATATTCTCCACTGACTGTAGGATATTTTCAACTCTGTTGGATATTCTTACTGACTGTTGGATATTCTCCACTTACTGTAGGATATTTTCCACTTTGTTGGATATTCTCCACTGACTGCTGGATATTCTCCACTGACTGTAGGATATTTTCCACTCTGTTGGATATTCTCCACTGACTGTTGGATATTCTCCACTGACTGTAGGATATTTTCCACTTTGTTGGATATTCTCCACTGACTGATGGATATTCTCCACCGACTGTAGGATATTTTCCACTCTGTTGGATATTCTCCACTGACTGTTGGATATTCTCCACTGACTGATGGATATTTTCCACTTTGTTGGATATTCTCCACTGACTGATGGATATTCTCCACTGACTGTAGGATATTTTCCACTTTGTTAGATATTCTCCACTGACTGATGGATATTCTCCACTGACTGTAGGATATTTTCCACTTTGTTGGATATTCTCCACTGACTGCTGGATATTTTCCACTTTGTTGGATATTCTCCACTGACTGATGGATATTCTCCACTCTGCTGGATATTCTCCACTGACTGTTGGATATTCTCCACTCTGTTGGATATTCTCCACTCTGTTGGATATTTTCCACTCTGTTGGATATTCTCCACTGACTGTTGGATATTCTCCACTCTGTTGGATATTCTCCACTCTGTTGGATATTCTCCACTGACTGTTGGATATTCTCCACTGTTGGATATTCTCCACTGACTGTTGGATATTCTCCACTCTGTTGGATATTCTCCACTGACTGTTGGATACTCTCCACTCTGTTGAATATTCTCCACTGGCTGTTGGATATTCTCCACTGACTGTTGGATATTCTCCACTGACTGTAGGATATTCTCCACTCTGTTGGATATTCTCCACTGACTTCTGGATATTCTCCACTGACTGCTGGATATTCTCCACTGACTGTTGGATATTTTCCACTGACTGTAGGATATTCTCCACTCTGTTGGATATTCTCCACTGACTGCTGGATATTATCCACTGACTGTTGAATATTCTCCACTGAATGTTGGATATTCTCCACTCTGTTGGATATTCTCCACTCTGTTGGATATTCTCCACTGACTGTTGGATATTCTCCACTGACTGTAGGATATTCTCCACTCTGTTGGATATTCTCCACTGACTGTAGGATATTCTCCACTGACTGTTGGATATTCTCCACTCTGTTGGATATTCTCCACTGACTGTTGGATATTCTCCACTCTCTTGGATATTCTCCACTCTGTTGGATATTCTCCACTGACTGTTGGATATTATCCACTGACTACTGGATATTCTCCACTGACTATTGGATATTCTCCACTCTCTTGGATATTCTCCACTGACTTCTGGATATTCTCCACTGACTGCTGGATATTCTCCACTGACTGCTGGATATTCTCCACTGACTGCTGGATATTCTCCACTCTGTTGGATATTCTCCACTCTGTTGGATATTCTCCACTGACTGTTGGATATTCTCCACTCTGTTGGATATTCTCCACTGACTGTTGGATATTTTCCACTCTGTTGGATATTCTCCACTGACTGTTGGATATTCTCCACTGACTGTTGGATATTCTCCACTGACTGTAGGATATTTTCCACTCTGTTGGATATTCTTACTGACTGTTGGATATTCTCCACTTACTGTAGGATATTTTCCACTTTGTTGGATATTCTCCACTGACTGCTGGATATTCTCCACTGACTGTAGGATATTTTCCACTCTGTTGGATATTCTCCACTGACTGTTGGATATTCTCCACTGACTGTAGGATATTTTCCACTTTGTTGGATATTCTCCACTGACTGATGGATATTCTCCACCGACTGTAGTATATTTTCCACTCTGTTGGATATTCTCCACTGACTGTTGGATATTCTCCACTGACTGATGGATATTTTCCACTTTGTTGGATATTCTCCACTGACTGATGGATATTCTCCACTGACTGTAGGATATTTTCCACTTTGTTGGATATTCTCCACTGACTGTTGGATATTCTCCACTGACTGTAGGATATTTTCCACTTTGTTGGATATTCTCCACTGACTGCTGGATATTTTCCATTTTGTTGGATATTCTCCACTGACTGATGGATATTCTCTACTCTGCTGGATATTCTCCACTGACTGTTGGATATTTTCCACTCTGTTGGATATCTTCCACTCTGTTGGATATTCTCCACTCTGTTGGATATTCTCCACTGACTTTTAGATATTCTCCACTCTGTTGGATATTATCCACAGACTGTTTGATATTTTCCACTCTGTGTGGATATTCTCCACTTTGTTGGATATTCTCCACTGACTGTAGGATATTTTCCACTCTGTTGGATATTCTCCACTGACTGTTGGATATTCTCCACTCTGTTGGATATTCTCCACTGACTGTTGGATATTTTCCACTCTGTTGGATATTCTCCACTGACTGTTGGATATTCTCCACTGACTGTAGGATATTTTCCACTTTGTTTGATATTCTCCACTGACTGTTGGATATTCTCCACTGACTGTAGGATATTTTCAACTCTGTTGGATATTCTTACTGACTGTTGGATATTCTCCACTTACTGTAGGATATTTTCCACTTTGTTGGATATTCTCCACTGACTGTAGGATATTCTCCACTCATTGTTGGATATTCTCCACTGACTGTAGGATATTCTCCACTGACTGTTGGATATTTTCCACTCTGTTGGATATTCTCCACTGACTGTTGGATATTCTCCACTGACTGTAGGATATTTTCCACTCTGTTGGATATTCTCCACTGACTGCTGGATATTTTCCACTTTGTTGGATATTCTCCACTGACTGCTGGATATTTTCCACTTTGTTGGATATTCTCCACTGACTGTTGGATATTCTCCACTCTGTTGGATATTCTCCACTGACTGTTGGATATTCTCCACTCTGTTGGATATTCTCCACTCTGTTGGATATTCTCCACTGACTTTTAGATATTCTCCACTCTGTTGGATATTCTCCACTGACTGTTTGATATTTTCCACTGACTGTTGGATATTCTCCACTGACTGTTGGATATTCTCCACTGACTGTTGGATATTCTCCACTCTGTTGGATATTCTCCACTGACTGCTGGATATTATCCACTGACTGTTGAATATTCTCCACTGACTGTTGGATATTCTCCACTGACTGTTGGATATTCTCCACTGACTGTTGGATATTCTCCACTGACTGTTGGATATTCTCCACTGACTGTTGGATATTCTCCACTGACTGTTGGATATTCTCCACTGACTGTTGGATATTCTCCACTGACTGCTGGATATTCTCCACTGACTGTTGGATATTCTCCACTGACTGTTGGATATTCTCCACTGACTGTTGGATATTCTCCACTCTGTAGGATATTCTCCACTATGTTGGATATTCTCCACTCTGTTGGATATTCTCCACTGACTGCTGGATATTTTCCACTGACTGTTGGATATTCTCCACTCTGATGGATATTCTCCACTGACTGTAGGATATTCTCCACTCTGTTGGATATTCTCCACTCTGTTGGATATTCTCCACTGACTGTTGGATATTCTCCACTGACTGTAGGATATTCTCCACTCTGTTGGATATTCTCCACTGACTGTAGGATATGCTCCACTGACTGTTGGATATTCTCCACTCTGTTGGATATTCTCCACTGACTGCTGGATATTCTCCACTGACTGTTGAATATTCTCCACTCTGATGGATATTCTCCACTGACCTTTGGATATTATCCACTGACTGTTGGATATTCTCATTTTTTACATTTACATTTTAGTCATTTAGCAGACACTCTTATCTGACGACTTACAGTTAGTGAATACTATTTCTTTATACTGTCCCCTGGGAATCACCCACCTGGCGTTGCATACGCCATGCTCTATCAACTGAGCCTGCTGGCCATTCTCCCCTACCTGGACAACGCTGGGCCATATTGTGCGCCGCCCATGAGTCTCCCGGCGCGCTGGACAGACTGGATTCCCAATCTCTAGTGGCACAGTTCACTGCGATGCAGTGCCTTAGACCACTGCGCCACTCAGGAGACACTGCGGACCACTGCGCCACTGACTGTTGGATATTCTCCACTGACTGTTGGATATTCTCCACTGACTGTTGGATATTCTCCACTGACTGTTGGATATTCTCCACTGACTGCTGGATATTCTCCACTGACTGTTGGATATTCTCCACTGACTGTTGGATATTCTCCACTGACTGTTGGATATTCTCCACTCTGTAGGATATTCTCCACTACTGTTGGATATTCTCCACTCTGTTGGATATTCTCCACTCTGTTGGATATTCTCCACTGACTGTTGGATATTCTCCACTCTGTTGGATATTCTCCACTGACTGTAGGATATTCTCCACTCTGTTGGATATTCTCCACTGACTGTTGGATAATCTCCACTCTTTTGGATATTCTCAAATAACTGTTGGATATTATCCACTGACTGTTGGATATTCTCCACTGACTGTTGGATATTTTCCACTCTGTTGGATATTCTCCACTGACTGTTGGATATTCTCCACTGACTGTTGGATATTCTCCACTGACTGTTGGATATTCTCCACTGACTTCTGGATATTATCCACTGACTGTTGGATATTCTCCACTGACTGTTGGATATTCTCCACTACTGTTGGATATTCTCCACTGATGTTGGATATTCTCCACTGACTGTTGGATATTCTCCACTGACTGCAGGATATTCTCCACTCTGTTGGATATTCTCCACTGACTGTTGGATATTCTCCACTCTGTTGGATATTCTCCACTGACTGTTGGATATTCTCCACTCTGTTGGATATTCTCCACTGACTGTTGGATATTCTCCACTCTGTTGGATATTCTCCACTGACTGTTGGATATTCTCCACTGACTGTTGGATATTCTCCACTCTGTTGGATATTCTCCACTGACTGTTGGATATTCTCCACTCTGTTGGATATTCTCCACTCTGTTGGATATTCTCCACTGACTGTTGGATATTCTCCACTGACTGTAGGATATTCTCCACTCTGTTGGATATTCTCCACTGACTGTAGGATATTCTCCACTGACTGTTGGATATTCTCCACTCTGTTGGATATTCTCCACTGACTGTTGGATATTCTCCACTGACTACTGGATATTCTCCACTGACTATTGGATATTCTCCACTCTGTTGGATATTCTCCACTGACTGCTGGATATTCTCCACTGACTGTTGAATATTCTCCACTCTGATGGATATTCTCCACTGACCTTTGGATATTATCCACTGACTGTTGGATATTCTCATTTTTTACATTTACATTTTAGTCATTTAGCAGACACTCTTATCTAGAGCGACTTACAGTTAGTGAATACCTATTTCTTTATACTGGCCCCCCGTGGGAATCGAACCCACAACCCTGGCGTTGCAAACGCCATGCTCTATGAACTGAGCTACATCCCTGCCGGCCATTCCCTCCCCTACCCTGGACAACGCTGGGCCAATTGTGCGCCGCCCATGAGTCTCCCGGTCGCGGCCGGCTGCGACAGAGCCTGGATTCGAACCAGGATCTCTAGTGGCACAGTTCACTGCGATGCAGTGCCTTAGACCACTGCGCCACTCAGGAGACACTGCGGACCACTGCGCCACTGACTGTTGGATATTCTCCACTGACTGTTGGATATTCTCCACTGACTGTTGGATATTCTCCACTGACTGTTGGATATTCTCCACTGACTGCTGGATATTCTCCACTGACTGTTGGATATTCTCCACTGACTGTTGGATATTCTCCACTGACTGTTGGATATTCTCCACTACTGTTGGATATTCTCCACTACTGTTGGATATTCTCCACTGCTGTTGGATATTCTCCACTGACTGTTGGATATTCTCCACTACTGTTGGATATTCTCCACTGACTGTTGGATATTCTCCACTGACTGTTGGATATTCTCCACTCTGTTGGATATTCTCCACTGACTGTTGGATATTCTCCACTGACGGTTGGATATTCTCCACTGACTGTTGGATATTCTCCACTGACTGTTGGATATTCTCCACTGACTGTTGGATATTCTCCACTGACTGTTGGATATTCTCCACTGACTGTTGGATATTCTCCACTACTGTTGGATATTCTCCACTGACTTCTGGATATTATCCACTGACTGTTGGATATTCTCCACTCTGTTGGATATTCTCCACTCTGTTGGATATTCTCCACTGACTGTTGGATATTCTCCACTGACTGTTGGATATTCTCCACTCTGTTGGATATTCTCCACTGACTGCTGGATATTATCCACTGACTAAAGGATATTCTCCACTCTGTTGGATATTCTCCACTGACTGTAGGATATTCTCCACTGACTGTTGGATATTCTCCACTCTGTTGGATATTCTCCACTGACTGTTGGATATTCTCCACTGACTACTGGATATTCTCCACTGACTATTGGGTATTCTCCACTCTCTTGGATATTCTCCACTCTGTTGGATATTCTCCACTGACTTTTGGATATTCTCCACTGACTACTGGATATTCTCCACTGAATGTTGGATATTCTCCACTCTGTTGGATATTCTCCACTCTGTTGGATATTCTCCACTGACTGTTGGATATTCTCCACTGACTGTAGGATATTCTCCACTCTGTTGGATATTCTCCACTGACTGTTGGATATTCTCCACTCTGTTGGATATTCTCCACTGACTGTTGGATATTCTCCACTCTGTTGGATATTCTCCACTGACTGTTGGATATTCTCCACTGCTGTTGGATATTCTCCACTGACTGTTGGATATTCTCCACTCTGTTGGATATTCTCCACTGACTTCTGGATATTCTCCACTGACTGCTGGATATTCTCCACTGACTGCTGGATATTCTCCACTGACTGCTGGATATTCTCCACTCTGTTGGATATTCTCCACTCTGTTGGATATTCTCCACTGACTGTTGGATATTCTCCACTCTGTTGGATATTCTCCACTGACTGTTGGATATTTTCCACTCTGTTGGATATTCTCCACTGACTGTTGGATATTCTCCACTGACTGATGGATATTCTCCACTGACTGTTGGATATTCTCCACTGACTGCTGGATATTCTCCACTCTCTTGGATTTTCTCCACTGACTGTTGGATATTCTCCACTGACTGCTGGATATTCTCCACTGACTGTTGGATATTCTCCACTGACTGTTGGATATTCTCCACTACTGTTGGATATTCTCCACTGACTGTTGGATATTCTCCACTGACTATTGGATATTCTCCACTCTGTTGGATATTCTCCACTGACTGTTGGATATTCTCCACTCTGTTGGATATTCTCCACTGACTGTTGGATATTCTCCACTGACTGTTGGATATTCTCCACTGACTGTTGGATATTCTTCACTGACTGTTGGATATTCTCCACTTACTGTAGGATATTTTCCACTTTGTTGGATATTCTCCACTGACTGCTGGATATTCTCCACTGACTGTAGGATATTTTCCATTCTGTTGGATATTCTCCACTGACTGTTGGATATTCTCCACTGACTGTAGGATATTTTCCACTCTGTTGGATATTCTCCACTGACTGATGGATATTCTCCACCGACTGTAGGATATTTTCCACTCTCGTGGATATTCTCCACTGACTGTTGGATATTCTCCACTGACTGATGGATATTTTCCACTGACTGTAGGATATTTTCCACTTTGTTGGATATTCTCCACTGACTGTTGGATATTTTCCACTGACTGTAGGATATTTTCCACTTTGTTGGATATTTTCCACTGACTGCTGGATATTTTCCATTTTGTTGGATATTCTCCACTGACTGCTGGATATTTTCCACTTTGTTGGATATTCTCCACTGACTGATGGATATTCTCCACTCTGCTGGATATTCTCCACTGACTGTTGGATATTTTCCACTCTGTTGGATATCTTCCACTCTGTTGGATATTCTCCACTCTGTTGGATATTCTCCACTGACTTTTAGATATTCTCCACTCTGTTGGATATTCTCCACTGACTGTTTGATATTTTCCACTCTGTGTGGATATTCTCCACTGACTTTTGGATATTCTCCACTGACTGTAGGATATTTCCCACTTTCTTGGATATTCTCCACTGACTTTTAGATATTCTCCACTCTGTTGGATATTCTCCACTGACTGTTGGATATTTTCCACTGACTGTAGGATATTTTCCACTTTGTTGGATATTTTCCACTGACTGCTGGATATTCTCCACTTACTGTAGGATATTCTCCACTTTGTTGGATATTCTCCACTGACTGCTGGATATTCTCCATTGACTGTAGGATATTTTCCACTCTGTTGGATATTCTCAACTGACTGTTGGATATTCTCCACTGACTGTTGGATATTTTCCACTCTGTTGGATATTCTCCACTGACTGTTGGATATTCTCCACTGACTGTAGGATATTTTCCACTCTGTTGGATATTCTCCACTGACTGTTGGATATTCTCCACTGACTGTTGGATATTTTCCACTTTGTTGGATATTCTCCACTGACTGTTGGATATTCTCCACTGACTGTAGGATATTTTCCACTTTGTTGGATATTCTCCACTGACTGTTGGATATTCTCCACTGACTGTAGGATATTCTCCACTTTGTTGGATATTCTCCACTGACTGATGGATATTCTCCACTCTGTTGGATATTCTCCACTGACTGTTGGATATTTTCCACTACTGTTGGATATTTTCCACTCTGTTGGATATTCTCCACTGACTGTTGGATATTCTCCACTCTGTTGGATATTCTCCACTGACTGTTGGATATTCTCCACTGACTGTAGGATATTCTCCACTGACTGCTGGATATTCTCCATTGACTGTAGGATATTTTCAACTCTGTTGGATATTCTTACTGACTGTTGGATAATCTCCACTCTTTTGGATATTCTCCACTGACTGTTGGATATTCTCCACTGACTGTAGGATATTTTCCACTCTGTTGGATATTCTCCACTGACTGTTGGATATTCTCCACTCTGTTGGATATTCTCCACTCTGTTGGATATTCTCCACTGACTGTTGGATATTCTCCACTGACTGTAGGATATTCTCCACTCTGTTGGATATTCTCCACTGACTGTTGGATATTCTCCACTGACTGTTGGATATTTTCCACTTTGTTGGATATTCTCCACTGACTGTTGGATATTCTCCACTGACTGTAGGATATTTTCCACTTTGTTGGATATTCTCCACTGACTGATGGATATTCTCCACTGACTGTAGGATATTTTCCACTTTGTTGGATATTCTCCACTGACTGCTGGATATTTTCCACTTTGTTGGATATTCTCCACTTACTGCTGGATATTCTCCACTCTGTTGGATATTCTCCACTGACTGTTAGATATTCTCCACTCTGTTGGATATTCTCCACTGACTGTTTGATATTCTCCACTCTGTTGGATATTCTCCACTCTGTTGGATATTCTCCACTCTGTTGGATATTCTCCACTGACTTTTAGATATTCTCCACTCTGTTGGATATTCTCCACTGACTGTTTGATATTTTCCACTCTGTTGGATATTCTCCACTGACTGTAGGATATTTCCCACTTTGTTGGATATTCTCCACTGACTGTTGGATATTTTCCACTCTGTTGGATATTCTCCACTGACTGTTGGATATTCTCCACTGACTGATGGATATTTTCCACTTTGTTGGATATTCTCCACTGACTGATGGATATTCTCCACTTACTGTAGGATATTTTCCACTTTGTTGGATATTCTCCACTGACTGTTGGATATTCTCCACTGACTGATGGATATTTTCCACTCTGTTGGATATTCTCCACTCTGTTGGATATTCTCCACTGACTGTTGGATATTCTCCACTCTGTTGGATATTCTCCACTGACTGTTGGATATTCTCCACTGACTGTAGGATATTTTCCACTCTGTTGGATATTCTCCACTGACTGTTGGATATTCTCCACTGACTGTTGGATATTTTCCACTTTGTTGGATATTCTCCACTGACTGATGGATATTCTCCACTGACTGTAGGATATTTTCCACTTTGTTAGATATTCTCCACTGACTGATGGATATTCTCCACTGACTGTAGGATATTTTCCACTTTGTTGGATATTCTCCACTGACTGCTGGATATTTTCCACTTTGTTGGATATTCTCCACTGACTGCTGGATATTCTCCACTCTGTTGGATATTCTCCACTGACTGTTGGATATTCTCCACTCTGTTGGATATTCTCCACTGACTGTTGGATATTCTCCACTCTGTTGGATATTTTCCACTGACTGTTGGATATTCTCCACTCTGTTGGATATTCTCCACTGACTGTTGGATATTCTCCACTCTGTTGGATATTCTCCACTGACTGTTGGATATTCTCCACTCTGTTGGATATTCTCCACTGACTGTTGGATATTCTCCACTGACTGTTGGATATTCTCCACTGACTGCTGGATATTCTCCACTACTGTTGGATATTCTCCACTGACTGTTGGATATTCTCCACTGACTGTTGGATATTCTCCACTCTGTTGGATATTCTCCACTGACTGTTGGATATTCTCCACTGACTGCTGGATATTCTCCATTGACTGTAGGATATTCTCCACTCTGTTGGATATTCTCCACTGACTGTAGGATATTCTCCACTGACTGTTGGATATTCTCCACTCTGATGGATATTCTCCACTGACCTTTGGATATTATCCACTGACTGTTGGATATTCTCATTTTTACATTTACATTTTAGTCATTTAGCAGACACTCTTATTCTAGCGACTTACAGTTAGTGAATACCTATTTCTTTATACTGGCCCCTGTGGGAATCGACCCACAACCCTGGCGTTGCAAACGCCATGCTCTATCAACTGAGCTACCCTGCCGGCCATTCTCCCTACCCTGGACAACGCTGGGCCAATTGTCCGCCCATGATTCTCCCGGTCGCCGGCTGCGACAGAGCCTGGATTCGAACCAGGATCTCTAGTGGCACAGTTAGCACTGCGATGCAGTGCCTTAGACCACTGCGCCACTCAGGAGACACTGCGGACCACTCGCCACTGACTGTTGGATATTCTCCACTGACTGTTGGATATTCTCCACTGACTGTTGGATATTCTCCACTGACTGTTGGATATTCTCCACTGACTGCTGGATATTCTCCACTGACTGTTGGATATTCTCCACTGACTGTTGGATATTCTCCACTGACTGTTGGATATTCTCCACTCTGTTGGATATTCTCCACTCTGTTGGATATTCTCCACTCTGTTGGATATTCTCCACTGACTGTTGGATATTCTCCACTGACTGTTGGATATTCTCCACTGACTGTTGGATATTCTCCACTGACTGTAGGATATTCTCCACTCTGTTAGATATTCTCCCCTGACTGTTGGATATTCTCCACTCGGTTGGATATTATCCATTGACTGCTGGATATTCTCCACTGACTGTTGGATATTCTCCACTCTGTTGGATATTATCCACTGACTGTTGGATATTCTCCACTGACTGTAGGATATTCTCCACTCTGTTGGATATTCTCCACTGACTTCTGGATATTATCCACTGACTGTTGGATATTCTCCACTCTGTTGGATATTCTCCACTCTGTTGGATATTCTCCACTGACTGTTGGATATTCTCCACTGACTGCAGGATATTCTCCACTCTGTTGGATATTCTCCACTGACTGCTGGATATTATCCACTGACTAAAGGATATTCTCCACTCTGTTGGATATTCTCCACTGACTGTTGGATATTCTCCACTGACTGTTGGATATTCTCCACTGACTGTTGGATATTCTCCACTGACTGTTGGATATTCTCCACTGACTGCTGGATATTCTCCACTGACTGTTGGATATTCTCCACTCTCTTCTCTTGGATATTCTCCACTACTGTTGGATATTCTCCACTGACTGTTGGATATTTTCCACTCTGTTGGATATTCTCCACTGACTGTTGGATATTCTCCACTGACTGTTGGATATTCTCCACTGACTGTTGGATATTCTCCACTCTGTTGGATATTCTCCACTGACTGTAGGATATTCTCCACTCTGTTGGATATTCTCCACTGACTGTTGGATATTCTCCACTCTGTTGGATATTCTCCACTGACTGTTGGATATTCTCCACTCTGTTGGATATTCTCCACTGACTGTTGGATATTCTCCACTGACTGTTGGATATTCTCCACTGACTGTTGGATATTCTCCACTCTCTTGGATATTCTCCACTGACTTCTGGATATTCTCCACTGACTGTTGGATATTCTCCACTGACTGCTGGATATTCTCCACTGACTGCTGGATATTCTCCACTCTGTTGGATATTCTCCACTCTGTTGGATATTCTCCACTGACTGTTGGATATTCTTCACTCTGTTGGATATTCTCCACTGACTGTTGGATATTTTCCACTCTGTTGGATATTCTCCACTGACTGTTGGATATTCTCCACTGACTGATGGATATTCTACACTGACTGTTGGATATTCTCCACTGACTGCTGGATATTCTCCACTCTCTTGGATTTTCTCCACTGACTTCTGGATATTCTCCACTGACTGCTGGATATTCTCCACTGACTGCTGGATATTCTCCACTGACTGCTGGATATTCTCCACTCTGTTGGATATTCTCCACTCTGTTGGATATTCTCCACTGATTATTGGATATTCTTCACTCTGTTGGATATTCTCCACTGACTGTTGGATATTTTCCACTCTGTTGGATATTCTCCACTGACTGTTGGATATTCTCCACTGACTGATGGATATTCTACACTGACTGTTGGATATTCTTACTGACTGTTGGATATTCTCCACTTACTGTAGGATATTTTCCACTTTGTTGGATATTCTCCACTGACTGCTGGATATTCTCCACTGACTGTAGGATATTTTCCATTCTGTTGGATATTCTCCACTGACTGTTGGATATTCTCCACTGACTGTAGGATATTTTCCACTCTGTTGGATATTCTCCACTGACTGTTGGATATTCTCCACCGACTGTAGGATATTTTCCACTCTGTTGGATATTCTCCACTGACTGTTGGATATTCTCCACTGACTGTTGGATATTCTCCACTGACTGTAGGATATTTTCCACTTTGTTGGATATTCTCCACTGACTGATGGATATTCTCCACTGACTGTAGGATATTTTCCACTTTGTTGGATATTCTCCACTGACTGCTGGATATTTTCCACTTTGTTGGATATTCTCCACTGACTGCTGGATATTTTCCACTCTGTTGGATATTCTCCACTGACTGTTGGATATTCTCCACTCTGCTGGATATTCTCCACTGACTGTTGGATATTTTCCACTCTGTTGGATATCTTCCACTCTGTTGGATATTCTCCACTCTGTTGGATATTCTCCACTGACTGTTAGATATTCTCCACTCTGTTGGATATTATCCACTGACTGTTTGATATTTTCCACTCTGTTGGATATTCTCCACTGACTGTTGGATATTCTCCACTGACTGTTGGATATTTCCCACTTTATTGGATATTCTCCACTGACTGTTGGATATTCTCCACTCTGTTGGATATTCTCCACTGACTGTTTGATATTCTCCACTGACTGTTGGATATTTTCAACTCTGTTGGATATTCTTCACTGACTGTTGGATATTCTCCACTTACTGTAGGATATTCTCCACTTTGTTGGATATTCTCCACTGACTGTTGGATATTCTCCACTGACTGTTGGATATTCTCCACTCTGTTGGATATTCTCCACTGACTGTTGGATATTCTCCACTGACTGTTGGATATTTTCCACTCTGTTGGATATTCTCCACTGACTGATGGATATTCTCCACCGACTGTAGGATATTTTCAACTCTGTTGGATATTCTTACTGACTGTTGGATATTCTCAACTGAATGATGGATATTTTCCACTCTGTTGGATATTCTCCACTGACTGTTGGATATTCTCCACTGACTGCTGGATATTTTCCACTTTGTTGGATATTCTCCACTGACTGTTGGATATTCTCCACTGACTGATGGATATTTTCCACTCTGTTGGATATTCTCCACTGACTGTTGGATATTCTCCACTGACTGATGGATATTCTCCACTGACTGTTGGATATTCTCCACTCTGTTGGATATTCTCCACTGACTGTTGGATATTCTCCACTCTGTTGGATATTCTCCACTGACTGTTGGATATTCTCCACTGACTGTTGGATATTCTCCACTGACTGTTGGATATTCTCCACTGACTGTTGGATATTCTCCATTGACTGTAGGATATTTTCAACTCTGTTGGATATTCTTACTGACTGTTGGATATTCTCCACTGACTGTTGGATATTCTCCACTCTGTTGGATATTCTCCACTGACTGTTGGATATTCTCCACTGACTGTAGGATATTTTCAACTCTGTTGGATATTCTCCACTGACTGTTGGATATTCTCCACTGACTGTTGGATATTTTCCACTCTGTTGGATATTCTCCACTGACTGTTGGATATTCTCCACCGACTGTAGGATATTTTCCACTCTGTTGGATATTCTCCACTGACTGTTGGATATTCTCCACTGACTGATGGATATTTTCCACTTTGTTGGATATTCTCCACTGACTGATGGATATTCTCCACTGACTGTTGGATATTTTCCACTTTGTTGGATATTCTCCACTGACTGATGGATATTCTCCACTGACTGTAGGATATTTTCCACTTTGTTGGATATTCTCCACTGACTGCTGGATATTTTCCACTTTGTTGGATATTCTCCACTGACTGCTGGATATTTTCCACTTTGTTGGATATTCTCCACTGACTGATGGATATTCTCCACTCTGCTGGATATTCTCCACTGACTGTTGGATATTTTCCACTCTGTTGGATATCTTCCACTCTGTTGGATATTCTCCACTCTGTTGGATATTCTCCACTGACTTTTAGATATTCTCCACTCTGTTGGATATTCTCCACTGACTGTTTGATATTTTCCACTCTGTGTGGATATTCTCCACTGACTTTTGGATATTCTCCACTGACTGTAGGATATTTCCCACTTTATTGGATATTCTCCACTGACTGTTGGATATTTTCCACTCTGTTGGATATTCTACACTGACTGTTTGATATTCTCCACTGACTGTAGGATATTTTCAACTCTGTTGGATATTCTTACTGACTGTTGGATATTCTCCACTTACTGTAGGATATTTTCCACTTTGTTGGATATTCTCCACTGACTGCTGGATATTCTCCACTGACTGTTGGATATTCTCCACTGACTGTTGGATATTTTCCACTCTGTTGGATATTCTCCACTGACTGTTGGATATTCTCCACTCTGTTGGATATTCTCCACTGACTGATGGATATTCTCCACCGACTGAAGGATATTTTCAACTCTGTTGGATATTCTTACTGACTGTTGGATATTCTCCACTTACTGTAGGATATTTTCCACTTTGTTGGATATTCTCCAATGACTGTTGGATATTCTCCACTGACTGTAGGATATTTTCCACTTTGTTGGATATTCTCCACTGACTGTTGGATATTCTCCACTGACTGTAGGATATTTTCCACTTTGTTGGATATTCTCCACTGACTGCTGGATATTCTCCACTTTGTTGGATATTCTCCACTGACTGCTGGATATTCTCCACTTTGTTGGATATTCTCCACTGACTGTTGGATATTCTCCACTCTGCTGGATATTCTCCACTGACTGTTGGATATTCTCCACTCTGTTGGATATCTTCCACTCTGTTGGATATTCTCCACTCTGTTGGATATTCTCCACTGACTTTTAGATATTCTCCACTCTGTTGGATATTCTTCACTGACTGTTTGATATTTTCCACTCTGTGTGGATATTCTCCACTGACTTTTGGATATTCTCCACTGACTGTTGGATATTTTCCACTCTGTTGGATATTCTCCACTGACTGTTTGATATTCTCCACTGACTGTAGGATATTTTCAACTCTGTTGGATATTCTTACTGACTGTTGGATATTCTCCACTTACTGTAGGATATTTTCCACTTTGTTGGATATTCTCCACTGACTGTAGGATATTTACCACTCTGTTGGATATTCTCCACTGACTGTTGGATATTCTCCACTGACTGTAGGATATTTTCCACTTTGTTGGATATTCTCCACTGACTGATGGATATTCTCCACTGATTGTAGGATATTTTCCACTTTGTTGGATATTCTCCACTGACTGTTGGATATTCTCCACTGACTGTAGGATATTTTCCACTTTGTTGGATATTCTCCACTGACTGCTGGATATTCTCCACTTTGTTGGATATTCTCCACTGACTGTTGGATATTCTCCACTCTGTTGGATATTCTCCACTGACTGTTGGATATTTTCCACTCTGTTGGATATTCTCCACTGACTGTTGGATATTCTCCACTGACTTTTAGATATTCTCCACTCTGTTGGATATTCTCCACTGACTGTTTGATATTTTCCACTGACTGTTGGATATTCTCCACTGACTGTTGGATATTCTCCACTGACTGTTGGATATTCTCCACTCTGTTGGATATTGTCCACTGACTGTTGGATATTCTCCACTGACTGTTGGATATTCTCCACTGACTGTTGGATATTCTCCACTGACTGTTGGATATTCTCCACTGACTGTTGGATATTCTGCACTGACTGTTGGGTATTCTCCACCCTCTTGGATATTCTCCACTGACTGTTGGATATTCTCCACTGACTGTTGGATATTCTCCACCCTCTTGGATATTCTCCACTGACTGTTGGATATTCTCCACTGACTGTTGGATATTCTCCACTGACTGCTTGATATTCTCCACTCACTGTTGGATATTGTCCACTGACTGTTGGATATTCTCCACTGACTGCTGGATATTCTCCACTCTGTTGGATATTCTCCACTGACTGTTGGATATTCTCCACTCTGATGGATATTCTCCACTGACCTTTGGATATTCTCCACTGACTGTTGGATATTCTCATTTTTTACATTTACATTTTAGTCATTTAGCAGACACTCTTATCCAGAGCGACTTACAGTTAGTGAATACCTATTTTTTTATACTGGCCCCCCGTGGGAATCGAACCCACAACCCTGGCGTTGCAAACGCCATGCTCTATCAACTGAGCTACATCCCTGCCGGCCATTCCCTCCCCTACCCTGGACAACGCTGGGCCAATTGTGCGCCGCCCATGAGTCTCCCGGTCGCGGCCGTCTGCGACAGAGCCTGGATTCGAACCAGGATCTCTAGTGGCACAGTTAGCACTGCGATGCAGTGCCTTAGACCACTGCGCCACTCAGGAGACACTAAGGACCACTGCGCCACTGACTGTTGGATATTCTCCACTGACTGTAGGATATTTTCAACTCTGTTGGATATTCTTACTGACTGTTGGATATTCTCCACTGACTGTAGGATATTCTCCACTCTGTTGGATATTCTCCACTGACTGTTGGATATTCTCCACTCTGTTGGATATTCTCCACTGACTGTTGGATATTCTCCACTCTGTTGGATATACTCCACTGACTGTTGGATATTCTCCACTCTGTTGGATATTCTCCACTGACTGTTGGATATTCTCCACCGACTGTAGGATATTTTCCACTCTGTTGGATATTCTCCACTGACTGTTGGATATTCTCCACTGACTGATGGATATTTTCCACTTTGTTGGATATTCTCCACTGACTGATGGATATTCTCCACTGACTGTAGGATATTTTCCACTTTGTTGGATATTCTCCACTGACTGATGGATATTCTCCACTGACTGTAGGATATTTTCCACTTTGTTGGATATTCTCCACTGACTGTTGGATATTCTCCACTCTTTTGGATATTCTCCACTGACTGTTGGATATTTTCCACTCTGCTGGATATTATCCACTGACTGTTGGATATTCTCCACTCTGTTGGATATTCTCCACTGACTGTTGGATATTCTCCACTGACTGTTGGATATTCTCCACTGACTGTTGGATATTCTCCACTGACTGTTGGATATTCTCCATTGACTGTAGGATATTTTCAACTCTGTTGGATATTCTCCACTGACTGTAGGATATTCTCCACTGACTGTTGGATATTCTCCACTGACTGTTGGATATTCTCCATTGACTGTAGGATATTCTCCACTGACTGTTGGATATTTTCCACTCTGTTGGATATTCTCCACTGACTGTTGGATATTCTCCACTGACTGTTGGATATTCTCCACTCTGTTGGATATTCTCCACTGACTGTTGGATATTCTCAACTGAATGATGGATATTTTCCACTCTGTTGGATATTCTCCACTGACTGTTGGATATTCTCCACTGACTGCTGGATATTTTCCACTTTGTTGGATATTCTCCACTGACTGATGGATATTCTCCACTCTGCTGCATATTCTCCACTGACTGTTGGATATTTTCCACTCTGTTGGATATCTTCCACTGCTGTTGGATATTCTCCACTGACTGTTGGATATTCTCCACTGACTTTTAGATATTCTCCACTCTGTTGGATATTCTCCACTGACTGTTTGATATTTTCCACTCTGTGTGGATATTCTCCACTGACTTTTGGATATTCTCCACTGACTGTAGGATATTTCCCACTTTATTGGATATTCTCCACTGACTGTTGGATATTTTCCACTCTGTTGGATATTCTACACTGACTGTTTGATATTCTCCACTGACTGTAGGATATTTTCAACTCTGTTGGATATTCTTACTGACTGTTGGATATTCTCCACTTACTGTAGGATATTTTCCACTTTGTTGGATATTCTCCACTGACTGCTGGATATTCTCCACTGACTGTAGGATATTTTCCATTCTGTTGGATATTCTCCACTGACTGTTGGATATTCTCCACTGACTGTAGGATATTTTCCACTCTGTTGGATATTCTCCACTGACTGTTGGATATTCTCCACTGACTGTTGGATATTTTCCACTCTGTTGGATATTCTCCACTGACTGTTGGATATTCTCCACTGACTGCTGGATATTTTCCACTTTGTTGGATATTCTCCACTGACTGTTGGATATTCTCCACTGACTGTTGGATATTCTCCACTGTGTTGGATATTCTCCACTGACTGATGGATATTTTCCACTGACTGTAGGATATTTTCCACTTTGTTGGATATTCTCCACTGACTGATGGATATTCTCCACTCTGCTGGATATTCTCCACTGACTGTTGGATATTTTCCACTCTGTTGGATATCTTCCACTCTGTTGGATATTCTCCACTCTGTTGGATATTCTCCACTGACTGTTGGATATTCTCCACTGACTGATGGATATTCTACACTGACTGTTGGATATTCTCCACTGACTGTTGGATATTCTCCACTGACTGTAGGATTTTTCAACTCTGTTGGATATTCTTACTGACTGTTGGATATTCTCCACTTACTGTTGGATATTCTCCACTCTGTTGGATATTCTCCACTCTGTTGGATATTCTCCACTGACTGTAGGATATTCTCCACTCTGTTGGATATTCTCCACTGACTGTTGGATATTCTCCACTGACTGTAGGATATTTTCCACTCTGTTGGATATTCTCCACTGACTGTTGGATATTCTCCACTGACTGTTGGATATTCTCCACTCTGTTGGATATTCTCCACTGACTGTTGGATATTCTCCACTGACTGATGGATATTTTCCACTCTGTTGGATATTCTTACTGACTGTTGGATATTCTCCACTCTGTTGGATATTCTCCACTGACTGTTGGATATTCTCCACTCTGTTGGATATTCTCCACTGACTGTTGGATATTCTCCACTGACTGTTGGATATTCTCCACTGACTGTTGGATATTCTCCACTCTGTTGGATATTCTCCACTGACTGTTTGATATTTTCCACTCTGTTGGATATTCTCCACTGACTTTTGGATATTCTCCACTGACTGTAGGATATTTCCCACTTTATTGGATATTCTCCACTGACTGTTGGATATTTTCCACTCTGTTGGATATTCTACACTGACTGTTTGATATTCTCCACTGACTGTAGGATATTTTCAACTCTGTTGGATATTCTTCACTGACTGTTGGATATTCTCCACTGACTGTAGGATATTCTCCACTTTGTTGGATATTCTCCACTGACTGTTGGATATTCTCCACTGACTGTAGGATATTTTCCACTCTGTTGGATATTCTCCACTGACTGTTGGATATTCTCCACTGACTGTAGGATATTTTCCACTCTGTTGGATATTCTCCACTGACTGTTGGATATTCTCCACTGACTGTAGGATATTTTCAACTCTGTTGGATATTCTTACTGACTGTTGGATATTCTCCACTGAATGATGGATATTTTCCACTCTGTTGGATATTCTCCACTGACTGTTGGATATTCTCCACTGACTGCTGGATATTTTCCACTTTGTTGGATATTCTCCACTGACTGTTGGATATTCTCCACTGACTGCTGGATATTTTCCACTTTGTTGGATATTCTCCACTGACTGATGGATATTCTCCACTCTGCTGCATATTCTCCACTGACTGTTGGATATTTTCCACTCTGTTGGATATTCTCCACTGACTGTTGGATATTCTCCACTCTGTTGGATATTCTCCACTGACTGTTGGATATTCTCCACTCTGTTGGATATTCTCCACTGACTGTTGGATATTCTCCACTGACTGTTGGATATTCTCCACTGACTGTTGGATATTTTCCACTCTGTTGGATATTCTCCACTGACTGTTGGATATTCTCCACTCTGTTGGATATTCTCCACTCTGTTGGATATTCTCCACTGACTGTTGGATATTCTCCACTGACTGTTGGATATTTTCCACTCTGTTGGATATTCTCCACTGACTGTTGGATATTCTCCACTGACTGTAGGATATTCTCCACTCTGTTGGATATTCTCCACTCTGTTGGATATTCTCCACTGACTGTTGGATATTCTCCACTCTGTTGGATATTCTCCACTCTGTTGGATATTCTCCATTGACTGTTGGATATTCTCCACCTTGTTGGATATTCTCCACTGACTGTTGGATATTCTCCACTCTGTTGGATATTCTCCACTGACTGTAGGATATTCTCCACTCTGTTGGATATTCTCCACTGACTGTTGGATATTCTCCACTCTGTTGGATATTCTCCACTGACTGTTGGATATTCTCCACTCTGTTGGATATTCTCCACTGACTGTTTGATATTCTCCACTCTGTTGGATATTCTCCACTGACTTTTGGATATTCTCCACTGACTGTTGGATATTTCCCACTTTATTGGATATTCTCCACTGACTGTTGGATATTTTCCACTCTGTTGGATATTCTACACTGACTGTTTGATATTCTCCACTGACTGTAGGATATTTTCAACTCTGTTGGATATTCTTACTGACTGTTGGATATTCTCCACTTACTGTAGGATATTTTCCACTTTGTTGGATATTCTCCACTGACTGTTGGATATTCTCCACTGACTGTAGGATATTCTCCACTCTGTTGGATATTCTCCACTGACTGTTGGATATTCTCCACTGACTGTTGGATATTCTCCACTCTGTTGGATATTCTCCACTGACTGTTGGATATTCTCCACCGACTGTAGGATATTTTCCACTCTGTTGGATATTCTCAACTGACTGTTGGATATTCTCCACTGACTGTTGGATATTTTCCACTCTGTTGGATATTCTCCACTGACTGTTGGATATTCTCCACTGACTGTTGGATATTCTCCACTCTGTTGGATATTCTCCACTGACTGTTGGATATTCTCCACTGACTGTTGGATATTCTCCACTCTGTTGGATATTCTCCACTGACTGTTGGATATTCTCCACTCTGTTGGATATTCTCCACTGACTGTTGGATATTCTCCACTCTGTTGGATATTCTCCACTCTGTTGGATATTCTCCACTCTGTTGGATATTCTCCACTGACTGTTGGATATTCTCCACTGACTGTTGGATATTCTCCACTGACTGTAGGATATTCTCCACTGACTGTTGGATATTCTCCATTGACTGTAGGATATTTTCAACTCTGTTGGATATTCTTCACTGACTGTAGGATATTCTCCACTGACTGTTGGATATTCTCCACTTCTGTTGGATATTCTCCACTGACTGCTGGATATTCTCCACTGACTGTAGGATATTCTCCACTCTGTTGGATATTCTCCACTGACTGTTGGATATTGTCCACTGACTATTGGATATTCTCCACTGACTGTTGGATATTGTCCACTGACTATTGGATATTCTCCACTGACTTTAGCATATTCTCCACTCTGTTGGATATTCTCCACTGACTGTTGGATATTCTCCACTGACTGTAGGATATTTTCCACTCTGTTGGATATTCTCACTGACTGTTGGATATTCTCCACTTACTGTAGGATATTTTCCACTTTGTTGGATATTCTCCACTGACTGTTGGATATTCTCCACTCTGTTGGATATTTTCCACTCTGTTGGATATTCTCCACTGACTGTTGGATATTCTCCACTGACTGTAGGATATTTTCCACTCTGTTGGATATTCTCCACTGACTGATGGATATTCTCCACTGACTGTAGGATATTTTCCACTCTGTTGGATATTCTCCACTGACTGTTGGATATTCTCCACTGACTGATGGATATTTTCCACTTTGTTGGATATTCTCCACTGACTGATGGATATTCTCCACTGACTGTAGGATATTTTCCACTTTGTTAGATATTCTCCACTGACTGATGGATATTTTCCACTGACTGTAGGATATTTTCCACTTTGTTGGATATTCTCCACTGACTGATGGATATTCTCCACTCTGCTGGATATTCTCCACTGACTGTTGGATATTTTCCACTCTGTTGGATATCTTCCACTCTGTTGGATATTCTCCACTCTGTTGGATATTCTCCACTGACTGTTGGATATTCTCCACTGACTGATGGATATTCTACACTGACTGTTGGATATTCTCCACTGACTGTTGGATATTCTCCACTGCTGTTGGATATTTTCAACTCTGTTGGATATTCTTCACTGACTGTTGGATATTCTCCACTTACTGTTGGATATTCTCCACTTTGTTGGATATTCTCCACTGACTGCTGGATATTCTCCACTGACTGTAGGATATTTTCCATTCTGTTGGATATTCTCCACTGACTGTTGGATATTCTCCACTGACTGTAGGATATTTTCCACTCTGTTGGATATTCTCCACTGAATGATGGATATTCTCCACCGACTGTAGGATATTTTCCACTCTGTTGGATATTCTCCACTGACTGTTGGATATTCTCCACTGACTGATGGATATTCTCCACTCTGTTGGATATTCTCCACTGACTGTTGGATATTCTCCACTCTGCTGGATATTCTCCACTGACTGTTGGATATTTTCCACTCTGTTGGATATTTTCCACTCTGTTGGATATTCTCCACTGACTGTTGGATATTCTCCACTGACTGTAGGATATTCTCCACTCTGTTGGATATTTTCCACTGACTGTTGGATATTTTCCACTCTGTTGGATATTCTCCACTGACTGTTGGATATTCTCCACTGACTGTAGGATATTTCCCACTTTGTTGGATATTCTCCACTGACTGTTGGATATTTTCCACTGCTGTTGGATATTCTACACTGACTGTTTGATATTCTCCACTGACTGTAGGATATTTTCCACTCTGTTGGATATTCTCCACTGACTGTTGGATATTCTCCACTTACTGTTGGATATTTTCCACTTTGTTGGATATTCTCCACTGACTGTTGGATATTCTCCACTGACTGTAGGATATTTTCCACTCTGTTGGATATTCTCCACTGACTGTTGGATATTCTCCACTGACTGTTGGATATTTTCCACTCTGTTGGATATTCTCCACTGACTGTTGGATATTCTCCACCGACTGTAGGATATTTTCCACTCTGTTGGATATTCTCCACTGACTGTTGGATATTCTCCACTGACTGATGGATATTTTCCACTCTGTTGGATATTCTCCACTGACTGTTGGATATTCTCCACTGACTGTTGGATATTTTCCACTCTGTTGGATATTATCCACTGACTGATGGATATTTTCCACTGACTGTAGGATATTTTCCACTCTGTTGGATATTCTCCACTGACTGATGGATATTCTCCACTCTGTTGGATATTCTCCACTGACTGTAGGATATTCTCCACTCTGTTGGATATTTTCCACTGACTGTTGGATATTCTCCACTCTGTTGGATATTCTCCACTGACTGTTGGATATTCTCCACTGACTGATGGATATTCTCCACTCTGTTGGATATTCTCCACTGACTGTTGGATATTCTCCACTGACTGTAGGATTTTTTCCACTCTGTTGGATATTCTTCACTGACTGTTGGATATTCTCCACTTACTGTTGGATATTTTCCACTTTGTTGGATATTCTCCACTGACTGTTGGATATTCTCCACTGACTGTAGGATATTCTCCACTGACTGTTGGATATTCTCCACTCTGTTGGATATACTCCACTGACTGTTGGATATTCTCCACTCTGTTGGATATTCTCCACTGACTGTTGGATATTCTCCACCGACTGTAGGATATTTTCCACTCTGTTGGATATTCTCCACTGACTGTTGGATATTCTCCACTGACTGATGGATATTTTCCACTTTGTTGGATATTCTCCACTGACTGTTGGATATTCTCCACTGACTGTAGGATATTTTCCACTTTGTTAGACATTCTCCACTGACTGATGGATATTCTCCACTGACTGTAGGATATTTTCCACTTTGTTGGATATTCTCCACTGACTGCTGGATATTTTCCACTTTGTTGGATATTCTCCACTGACTGCTGGATATTCTCCACTTTGTTGGATATTCTCCACTGACTGTTGGATATTCTCCACTCTGCTGGATATTCTCCACTGACTGTTGGATATTCTCCACTCTGTTGGATATTTTCCACTACTGTTGGATATTCTCCACTCTGTTGGATATTCTCCACTGACTTTTAGATATTCTCCACTCTGTTGGATATTCTCCACTGACTGTTTGATATTCTCCACTCTGTGTGGATATTCTCCACTGACTTTTGGATATTCTCCACTGACTGTTGGATATTTCCCACTTTATTGGATATTCTCCACTGACTGTTGGATATTCTCCACTCTGTTGGATATTCTCCACTGACTGTTTGATATTCTCCACTGACTGTAGGATATTTTCCACTCTGTTGGATATTCTCCACTGACTGTTGGATATTCTCCACTTACTGTAGGATATTTTCCACTTTGTTGGATATTATCCACTGACTGTTGGATATTCTCCACTGACTGTTGGATATTTTCCACTCTGTTAGATATTCTCCACTCTGTTGGATATTCTCCACTGACTGTTTGATATTTTCCACTCTGTTGGATATTCTCCACTGACTGTTGGATATTCTCCACTGACTGATGGATATTTTCCACTCTGTTGGATATTCTCCACTGACTGTTGGAAATTCTCCACTGACTGATGGATATTTTCCACTTTGTTGGATATTCTCCACTGACTGATGGATATTCTCCACTTACTGTAGGATATTTTCCACTTTGTTGGATATTCTCCACTGACTGATGGATATTCTCCACTGACAGTAGGATATTTTCCACTTTGTTTGATATTCTCCACTGACTGCTGGATATTTTCCACTTCGTTGGATATTCTCCACTGACTGCTGGATATTTTCCACTTTGTTGGATATTCTCCACTGACTGATGGATATTCTCCACTCTGCTGCATATTCTCCACTGACTGTTGGATATTTTACACTCTGTTGGATATTCTCCACTCTGTTGGATATTCTCCACTGACTGTTGGATATTCTCCACTCTGTTGGATATTCTCCACTGACTGTTTGATATTTTCCACTGACTGTTGGATATTCTCCACTGACTGTTGGATATTCTCCACTGACTGTTGGATATTCTCCACTGACTGTTGGATATTCTCCACTGACTGTTGGATATTCTCCACTGACTGTTGGATATTCTCCACTGACTGTTGGATATTCTCCACTGACTGTTGGATATTCTCCACTGACTGTTGGATATTCTCCACTGACTGTTGGATATTCTCCACCCTCTTGGATATTCTCCACTGACTGTTGGATATTATCCACTGACTGTTGGATATTCTCCACTGACTGTTGGATATTCTCCACCCTCTTGGATATTCTCCACTGACTGTTGGATATTCTCCACTGACTGTTGGATATTCTCCACTGACTGCTTGATATTCTCCACTCACTGTTGGATATTGTCCACTGACTGTTGGATATTCTCCACTGACTGCTGGATATTCTCCACTCTGTTGGATATTCTCCACTGACTGTTGGATATTCTCCACTCTGATGGATATTCTCCACTGACCTTTGGATATTCTCCACTGACTGTTGGATATTCTCCACTTACATTTTGTATTTACACTCTTCCAGGACTTCGTTGTGAATATATTTTTATCTGCCCCACCTGACGTTGCGATATTCTCTATCAACTGAGCTCTCCCTGCGGCCATTCTCCACTGACCCTGGAATTGTATTTCTCCGTCTCCTGGATCGATCTCTTCACACTGATCATCCTTCCATACTCGGAGACACTTCCACTGACTGTTGGATATTCTCCACTGACTGTTGGATATTCTCCACTGACTGTTGGATATTCTCCACTGACTGCTGGATATTCTCCACTGACTGTTGGATATTCTCCACTGACTGTTGGATATTCTCCACTGACTGTTGGATATTCTCCACTGACTGTAGGATATTCTCCACTACTGTTGGATATTCTCCACTGACTGTTGGATATTCTCCACTGACTGTTGGATATTCTCCACTGACTTCTGGATATTCTCCACTGACTGTTGGATATTCTCCACTGACTGTTGGATATTCTCCACTCTGTTGGATATTCTCCACTGACTGTTGGATATTCTCCACTGACTGTTGGATATTCTCCACTCTGTTGGATATTCTCCACTGACTGCTGGATATTCTCCACTGACTGTTGGATATTCTCCACTGACTGTTGGATATTCTCCACTGACTGTTGGATATTCTCCACTGACTGTTGGATATTCTCCACTGACTGTTGGATATTCTCCACTGACTGTAGGATATTCTCCACTCTGTTGGATATTCTCCACTGACTGTTGGATATTATCCACTGACTGTTGGATATTCTCCACTCTGTTGGATATTCTCCACTGACTGTTGGATATTCTCCACTGACTGCTGGATATTCTCCACTCTGTTGGATATTCTCCACTCTGATGGATATTCTCCACTCTGTTGGATATTCTCCACTGACTGTTGGATATTCTCCACTCTGATGGATATTCTCCACTGACTTTAGGATATTCTCCACTGACTGTAGGATATTCTCCACTGACTGTTGGATATTCTCACATTTACTTGTATTTGGACACTCTCCACCTTCGTTAGTGATATATTTCTTACTGGCCTCGTGGGATATCCACTGTTGCAAATTCTCTCACTGACCTGCCGGCTATTCCTCCACTTGGACGCTGAATTCTCCACTGATTCTCCTCTGACTGGATTCTAAGGATTCTCTATGGCACAGTTCACTGCGATATCTTCCACTGCGCCACTCAGGAGACACTGGACCACTCGCCACTGACTGTTGGATATTCTCCACTGTTGGATATTCTCCACTGACTGTTGGATATTCTCCACTCTGTTGGATATTCTCCACTGACTGTTGGATACTCTCCACTCTGTTGAATATTCTCCACTGGCTGTTGGATATTCTCCACTGACTGTTGGATATTCTCCACTGACTGTAGGATATTCTCCACTGACTGTTGGATATTCTCCATTGACTGTTGGATATTCTCCACTGACTGTTGGATATTCTCCACTGACTGTTGGATATTCTCCACTGACTGTTGGATATTCTCCACTGACTTCTGGATATTCTCCACTGACTGTTGGATATTCTCCACTGACTGTTGGATATTCTCCAGTGACTGCTGGATATTCTCCACTCTGTTGGATATTCTCCACTGACTGTTGGATATTCTCCACTGACTGTTGGATATTCTCCACTCTGTTGGATATTCTCCACTGACTGCTGGATATTCTCCACTGACTGTTGGATATTCTCCACTGACTGTTGGATATTCTCCACTGACTGTTGGATATTCTCCACTCTGTAGGATATTCTCCACTCTGTTGGATATTCTCCACTGACTGCTGGATATTCTCCACTGACTGTTGGATATTCTCCACTCTGTTGGATATTCTCCACTGACTGCTGGATATTCTCCACTGACTGTTGGATATTCTCCACTCTGTTGTATATTCTCCACTGACCTTTGGATATTCTCCACTGACTGTTGGATATTCTCCATTTTTTACATTTACATTTTAGTCATTTCAGACACTCTTATCCAGACTTACTGTTAGTGAATATATTTTTATACTGGCCCCCGTGGATCGCCCACACCCTGGCGTTGCAAACGCCTGCTCTATCAACTGAGCTAATCTGCCGGATATTCTCCCACCTGGACACGCTGGAATTGTCATGATTCTCCGCCCGTCTGCACTGGATTCGACCATGATCTCTACTGGCACAGTTAGCACTGCGATATTGCTTGCCACTGCCCACTCTGGAGACACTGCGGACCACTCGCCACTGACTGTTGGATATTCTCCACTGACTGTTGGATATTCTCCACTGACTGTTGGATATTCTCCACTGACTGTTGGATATTCTCCAATGACTGCTGGATATTCTCCACTGACTGTTGGATATTCTCCACTGACTGTTGGATATTCTCCACTGACTGTAGGATATTCTCCACTGACTTCTGGATATTCTCCACTGACTGCTGGATATTCTCCACTGACTGTTGGAATATTCTCCACTGACTGTAGGATATTCTCCACTCTGTTGGATATTCTCCACTGACTGCTGGATATTCTCCACTGCTGTTGGATATTCTCCACTGACTGTTGGATATTCTCCACTGACTGTTGGATATTCTCCACTGCTGTCGGATATTCTCCACTGACTGTTGGATATTCTCCACTGACTGTAGGATATTCTCCACTCTGTTGGATATTCTCCACTGACTGTTGGATATTCTCCACTGACTGTTGGATATTCTCCACTGCTGTTGGATATTCTCCACTGACTGTTGGATATTCTCCACTGACTGCTGGATATTCTCCACTGACTATTGGATATTCTCCACTCTGTTGGATATTCTCCACTGACTGCTGGATATTCTCCACTGACTGTTGGATATTCTCCACTCTGTTGGATATTCTCCACTGACCTTGTGGATATTCTCCACTGACTGTTGGATATTCTCATTATTTACATTTACATTTTAGTCATTTAGCAGACACTCTTATCCAGAGCGACTTCAGTTAGTGAATACCTATTTCTTTATACTGGCCCCCGTGGAATCGAACCCACAACCCTGCGTTGCAAACGCATGCTCTATCAACTGAGCTATCCCTGCCGGCCATTCTCCCCTACCCTGGACAACGCTGGGCCAATTGTGCGCCGCCATATTCTCCCGTCCTGCGACTGAGCCTGGATTCGAACCAGGATCTCTAGTGGCACAGTTAGCACTGCGATGCAGTGCCTTCCACTGCGCCACTCAGGAGACACTGCGGACCACTGCTCCACTGACTGTTGGATATTCTCCACTGACTGTTGGATATTCTCCACTGACTGTTGGATATTCTCCACTGACTGTTGGATATTCTCCACTGACTGTTGGATATTCTCCACTGACTGTTGGATATTCTCCACTGACTGTTGGATATTCTCCACTGACTGTTGGATATTCTCCACTCTGTTGGATATTCTCCACTACTGTTGGATATTCTCCACTCTGTTGGATATTCTCCACTGACTGCTGGATATTCTCCACTGACTGTTGGATATTCTCCACTGACTGTTGGATATTCTCCACTGACTGTTGGATATTGTCCACTGACTATTGGATATTCTCCACTGACTTTAGGATATTCTCCACTCTGTAGGATATTCTCCACTCTGTTGGATATTCTCCACTGACTGTTGGATATTCTCCACTGACTGTAGGATATTCTCCACTCTGTTGGATATTCTCCACTGACTGTTGGATATTGTCCACTGACTGTTGGATATTCTCCACTGACTATTGGATATTCTCCACTGACTTTAGGATATTCTCCACTCTGTTGGATATTCTCCACTGACTGCTGGATATTCTCCACTGACTGTTGAATATTCTCCACTGACTGTTGGATATTCTCCACTCTGTTGGATATTCTCCACTCTGTTGGATATTCTCCACTGACTGTTGGATATTCTCCACTGACTGTAGGATATTCTCCACTCTGTTGGATATTCTCCACTGACTTCTGGATATTCTCCACTGACTGCTGGATATTCTCCACTGACTGTTGGATATTCTCCACTGACTGTAGGATATTTTCCACTTTGTTGGATATTCTCCACTGACTGATGGATATTCTCCACTGACTGTAGGATATTTTCCACTTTGTTAGATATTCTCCACTGACTGATGGATATTTTCCACTTTGTTGGATATTCTCCACTGACTGCTGGATATTTTCCATTTTGTTGGATATTCTCCACTGACTGATGGATATTCTCTACTCTGCTGGATATTCTCCACTGACTGTTGGATATTTTCCACTCTGTTGGATATCTTCCACTCTGTTGGATATTCTCCACTCTGTTGGATATTCTCCACTGACTTTTGGATATTCTCCACTCTGTTGGATATTCTCCACTGACTGTTTGATATTTTCCACTCTGTTGGATATTCTCCACTGACTTTTGGATATTCTCCACTGACTGTAGGATATTTCCCACTTTGTTGGATATTCTCCACTGACTGTTGGATATTTTCCACTCTGTTGGATATTCTCCACTGACTGTTTGATATTCTCCACTGACTGTAGGATATTTTCAACTCTGTTGGATATTCTCACTGACTGTTGGATATTCTCCACTGACTGTAGGATATTTTCCACTTTGTTGGATATTCTCCACTGACTGTAGGATATTTTCCACTCTGTTGGATATTCTCCACTGACTGTTGGATATTCTCCACTGACTGTTGGATATTCTCCACTCTGTTGGATATTCTCCACTGACTGTTGGATATTCTCCACTGACTGTAGGATATTTTCCACTTTGTTGGATATTCTCCACTGACTGTTGGATATTCTCCACTGACTGTAGGATATTTTCCACTTTGTTGGATATTCTCCACTGACTGCTGGATATTTTCCACTTTGTTGGATATTCTCCACTGACGGATGGATATTCTCCACTCTGCTGGATATTCTCCACTTTGTTGGATATTCTCCACTAACTGTTGGATATTCTCCACTCTGTTGGATATTCTCCACTGACTGTTGGATATTCTCCACTACTGTTGGATATTCTCCACTCTGTTGGATATTCTCCACTGACTTTTAGATATTCTCCACTCTGTTGGATATTCTCCGCTGACTGTTTGATATTTTCCACTGACTGTTGGATATTCTCCACTGACTGTTGGATATTCTCCACTGACTGTTGGATATTCTCCACTCTGTTGGATATTGTCCACTGACTGTTGGATATTCTCCACTGACTGTTGGATATTCTCCACTGACTGTTGGATATTCTCCACTGACTGCTTGATATTCTCCACTGACTGTTGGATATTCTCCACTGACTGTTGGATATTCTCCACCCTGTTGGATATTCTCCACTGACTGTTGGATATTCTCCACTGACTGTTGGATATTCTCCACTGACTGTTGGATATTCTCCACTCTCTTGGATATTCTCCACTGACTGTTGGATATTCTCCACTGACTGTTGGATATTCTCCACTGACTGCTTGATATTCTCCACTGACTGTTGGATATTCTCCACTGACTGTTGGATATTCTCCACTGACTGCTGGATATTCTCCACTCTGTAGGATATTCTCCACTCTGTTGGATATTCTCCACTCTGTTGGATATTCTCCACTCTGTTGGATATTCTCCACTGACTGCTGGATATTCTCCACTGACTGTTGGATATTCTCCACTCTGATGGATATTCTCCACTGACTTCTGTATATTATCCACTGACTGTTGGATATTCTCCACTGACTGTTGGATATTCTCCACTCTCTTGGATATTCTCCACTGACTGTTGGATATTCTCCACTGACTGTTGGATATTCTCCACTGACTGCTTGATATTCTCCACTCACTGTTGGATATTGTCCACTGACTGTTGGATATTCTCCACTGACTGCTGGATATTCTCCACTCTGTTGGATATTCTCCACTCTGTAGGATATTCTCCACTCTGTTGGATATTCTCCACTGACTGCTGGATATTCTCCCCTGACTGTTGGATATTCTCCACTCTGTTGGATATTCTCCACTCTGTTGGATATTCTCCACTGACTTCTGTATATTATCCACTGACTGTTGAATATTCTCCACTGACTGTTGGATATTCTCCACTCTGTTGGATATTCTCCACTGACTGTTGGATATTCTCCACTGACTGTTGGATATTCTCCACTGACTGTTGGATATTCTCCACTGACTGTTGGATATTCTCCACTCTGTTGGATATTCTCCACTGACTGTTGGATATTCTCCACTCTGTTGGATATTCTCCACTGACTGTTGGATATTCTCCACTGACTGTTGGATATTCTCCACTGACTGTTGGATATTCTCCACTCTGTTGGATATTCTCCACTGACTGTTGGATATTCTCCACTGACTGTTGGATATTCTCCACTCTGTTGGATATTCTCCACTGACTGTTGGATATTCTCCACTGACTGTAGGATATTTTCCACTCTGCTGGATATTCTTACTGACTGTTGGATATTCTCCACTGACTGTAGGATATTTTCCACTCTGCTGGACATTCTCCACTGACTGTTGGATATTCTCCACTGACTGTTGGATATTCTCCACTGACTGTTGGATATTCTCCACTGACTGTTGGATATTCTCCACTGACTGTAGGATATTTTCCACTTTGTTGGATATTCTCTACTGACTGATGGATATTCTCCACCGACTGTAGGATATTTTCCACTCTGTTGGATATTCTCCACTGACTGTTGATTATTCTCCACTGACTGATGGATATTTTCCACTTTGTTGGATATTCTCCACTGACTGATGGATATTCTCCACTGACTGTAGGATATTTTCCACTTTGTTAGACATTCTCCACTGACTGTTGGATATTCTCCACTGACTGTAGGATATTTTCCACTTTGTTGGATATTCTCCACTGACTGCTGGATATTTTCCACTTTGTTGGATATTCTCCACTGACTGTTGGATATTCTCCACTCTGTTGGATATTCTCCACTGACTGTTGGATATTCTCCACTGACTGTTGGATATTCTCCACTGACTGTTGGATATTTTGCACTCTGTTGGATATCTTCCTCTCTGTTGGATATTCTCCACTCTGTTGGATATTCTCCACTGACTGTTGGATATTCTCCACTCTGTTGGATATTCTCCACTGACTGTTGGATATTTTCCACTCTGTTGGATATTCTCCACTGACTGTTGGATATTTTCCACTCTGTTGGATATTCTCCACTGACTGTTGGATATTCTCCACTCTGTTGGATATTCTCCACTGACTGTTGGATATTCTCCACTCTGTTGGATATTCTCCACTGACTGTTGGATATTTTCCACTCTGTTGGATATTTTCCACTCTGTTGGATATTCTCCACTGACTGTTGGATATTCTCCACTGACTGTAGGATATTCTCCACTCTGTTGGATATTTTCCACTGACTGTTGGATATTTTCCACTCTGTTGGATATTCTTACTGACTGTTGGATATTCTCCACTCTGTTGGATATTCTCCACTGACTGTTGGATATTCTCCACTCTGTTGGATATTCTCCACTGACTGTTGGATATTCTCCACTGACTGTAGGATATTCTCCACTCTGTTGGATATTCTCCACTGACTGCTGGATATTATCCACTGACTGTTGGATATTCTCCACTGAATGTTGGATATTCTCCACTGACTGTTGGATATTCTCCACTGACTGTTGGATATTCTCCACTGACTGTTGGATATTCTCCACTGACTGTTGGATATTCTCCACTCTGTTGGATATTCTCCACTGACTGTTGGATATTCTCCACTGACTGTTGGATATTCTCCACTCTGTTGGATATTCTCCACTGACTGTTGGATATTCTCCACTACTCTTGGATATTCTCCACTGACTGTTGGATATTCTCCACTGACTGTTGGATATTCTCCACTGACTGTTGGATATTCTCCACTGACTGTTGGATATTCTCCACTCTCTTGGATATTCTCCACTGACCTCTGGATATTCTCCACTGACTGCTGGATATTCTCCACTGACTGTTGGATATTCTCCACTGACTGTTGGATATTCTCCACTGACTGTTGGATATTCTCCACTCTGTTGGATATTCTCCACTGACTGTTGGATACTCTCCACTCTGTTGAATATTCTCCACTGGCTGTTGGATATTCTCCACTGACTGTTGGATATTCTCCACTGACTGTAGGATATTCTCCACTGACTGTTGGATATTCTCCATTGACTGTAGGATATTTTCAACTCTGTTGGATATTCTCCACTGACTGTAGGATATTCTCCACTGACTGTTGGATATTCTCCACTGACTGTTGGATATTCTCCACTGACTGCTGGATATTCTCCACTGACTGTTGGATATTCTCCACTCTGTTGGATATTCTCCACTGACTGTTGGATATTCTCCACTGACTGTAGGGATATTTTCCACTCTGTTGGATATTCTCCACTGACTGTTGGATATTCTCCACTGACTGTAGTATATTTTCCACTCTGTTGGATATTCTCCACTGACTGTTGGATATTCTCCACTGACTGTTGGATATTTTCCACTTTGTTGGATATTCTCCACTGACTGTTGGATATTCTCCACTGACTGTAGGATATTTTCCACTTTGTTGGATATTCTCCACTGACTGATGGATATTTTCCACTGACTGTAGGATATTTTCCACTTTGTTGGATATTCTCCACTGACTGCTGGATATTTTCCACTTTGTTGGATATTCTCCACTGACTGTTGGATATTCTCCACTCTGCTGGATATTCTCCACTCTGTAGGATATTCTCAACTCTGTTGGATATCCTCCACTGCTGTTGGATATTCTCCACTCTGTTGGATATTCTCCACTGACTTTTAGATATTCTCCACTCTGTTGGATATTCTCCACTGACTGTTTGATATTCTCCACTCTGTGTGGATATTCTCCACTGACTGTTGGATATTCTCCATTGACTGTAGGATATTTTCAACTCTGTTGGATATTCTCCACTGACTGTAGGATATTCTCCACTGACTGTTGGATATTCTCCACTGACTGTTGGATATTCTCCATTGACTGTAGGATATTTTCAACTCTGTTGGATATTCTCCACTGACTGTTGGATATTCTCCACTTACTGTAGGATATTTTCCACTTTGTTGGATATTCTCCACTGACTGTAGGATATTTTCCACTCTGTTGGATATTCTCCACTGACTGTTGGATATTCTCCACTGACTGTAGGATATTTTCCACTTTGTTGGATATTCTCCACTGACTGATGGATATTCTCCACTGATTGTAGGATATTTTCCACTTTGTTGGATATTCTCCACTGACTGTTGGATATTCTCCACTGACTGTAGGATATTTTCCACTTTGTTGGATATTCTCCACTGACTGCTGGATATTTTCCACTTTGTTGGATATTCTCCACTGACGGATGGATATTCTCCACTCTGCTGGATATTCTCCACTTTGTTGGATATTCTCCACTGACGGATGGATATTCTCCACTCTGCTGGATATTCTCCACTGACTGTTGGATATTTTCCACTCTGTTGGATATTCTCCACTCTGTTGGATATTCTCCACTGACTTTTAGATATTCTCCACTCTGTTGGATATTCTCCACTGACTGTTTGATATTTTCCACTGACTGTTGGATATTCTCCACTGACTGTTGGATATTCTCCACTGACTGTTGGATATTCTCCACTCTGTTGGATATTGTCCACTGACTGTTGGATATTCTCCACTGACAGTTGGATATTCTCCACTGACTGTTGGATATTCTCCACTGACTGTTGGATATTCTCCACTGACTGTTGGATATTCTCCACTGACTGTTGGATATTCTCCACTCTCTTGGATATTCTCCACTGACTGTTGGATATTATCCACTGACTGTTGGATATTCTCCACTGACTGTTGGATATTCTCCACCCTCTTGGATATTCTCCACTGACTGTTGGATATTCTCCACTGACTGTTGGATATTCTCCACTGACTGCTTGATATTCTCCACTGACTGTTGGATATTGTCCACTGACTGTTGGATATTCTCCACTGACTGCTGGATATTCTCCACTCTGTAGGATATTCTCCACTCTGTAGGATATTCTCCACTCTGTTGGATATTCTCCACTGACTGCTGGATATTCTCCCCTGACTGTTGGATATTCTCCACTCTGTTGGATATTCTCCACTCTGTTGGATATTCTCCACTGACTTCTGTATATTATCCACTGACTGTTGGATATTCTCCACTGACTGTTGGATATTCTCCACCCTCTTTGATATTCTCCACTGACTGTTGGATATTCTCCACTGACTGTTGGATATTCTCCACTGACTGCTTGATATTCTCCACTCACTGTTGGATATTGTCCACTGACTGTTGGATATTCTCCACTGACTGCTGGATATTCTCCACTCTGTAGGATATTCTCCACTCTGTAGGATATTCTCCACTCTGTTGGATATTCTCCACTGACTGCTGGATATTCTCCCCTGACTGTTGGATATTCTCCACTCTGTTGGATATTCTCCACTCTGTTGGATATTCTCCACTGACTTCTGTATATTATCCACTGACTGTTGAATATTCTCCACTGACTGTTGGATATTCTCCACTCTGTTGGATATTCTCCACTCTGTTGGATATTCTCCACTGACTGTTGGATATTCTCCACTGACTGTAGGATATTCTCCACTCTGTTGGATATTCTCCACTGACTGTTGGATATTCTCCACTGACTGTTGGATATTCTCCACTCTGTTGGATATTCTCCACTGACTGTTGGATATTCTCCACTCTGTTGGATATTCTCCACTGACTGTTGGATATTTTCCACTCTGTTGGATATTCTCCACTGACTGTTGGATATTCTCCACTGACTGATGGATATTTTCCACTCTGTTGGATATTCTCCACTGACTGTTGGATATTCTCCACTGACTGTAGGATATTTTCAACTCTGTTGGATATTCTTACTGACTGTTGGATATTCTCCACTTACTGTAGGATATTTTCCACTTTGTTGGATATTCTCCACTGACTGTTGGATATTCTCCACTGACTGTAGGATATTTTCCACTCTGTTGGATATTCTCCACTGACTGTTGGATATTCTCCACTGACTGTAGGATATTTTCCACTTTGTTGGATATTCTCCACTGACTGATGGATATTCTCCACCGACTGTAGGATATTTTCCACTCTGTTGGATATTCTCCACTGACTGTTGGTTATTCTCCACTGACTGATGGATATTTTCCACTTTGTTGGATATTCTCCACTGACTGATGGATATTCTCCACTGACTGTAGGATATTTTCCACTTTGTTAGATATTCTCCACTGACTGATAGATATTCTCCACTGACTGTAGGATATTTTCCACTTTGTTGGATATT